>NW_028250254.1:0-16322 GCF_964263255.1 Lissotriton vulgaris
CGGAGGATTCCACTTCAGGATTCTTTCTTGAGAGAGATATATATATATATCATTCACAAATGATCCTGTCGCAGAGGGAACAGCTTGGCAAGTCGGTGCTGGATTCGGGGGCAGGACCGGGTCCCGTGTTTTAATCTTACACGAAAAAGGAAAACCAGCACTCCGCTCGTTGGATGCAATGAAGATTTATTCAACCACTGTTACATATATATATATATATGTATGTATATATATATATATATATATATATATATATATATATATATATATATATATATATATATATATATATATATATATATATATATATATATATATATATATATATATATATATATATATATATATTTTTTTTTTTTTCATCAGATCATTAAAGGAGGACACTACGATTGAAATCAAACCTTCTGACAAAGGAGGGAACATTGTCATCTTTGATAGGGAACATTACCTAGCGGAGGCTCACAGACAGCTGAAAGACAGAGAATGTTACACTCCAATACAAAGAACTGAGTATAACAGAAGCATTTTGGCTTTTCATAACATGTTGGATAATTGGCAAAAAGAGGGCATGTTAACAATGGATGAATACCTCTTTTTGAAATGTGAAGCACCAGTACTACCAACGTTTTATCACCTACCAAAGGTGCACAAACATCCAACTAAACCTCCGGGACGCCCTATAGTGTCCTCAATAGGCAGCCTTCTCGAGAACACTTCTAGATTTGTCGACTCTTACCTGGCCCCATTTGTCATAAACCTTGCATCATATCTAAAGGACACTCATGACTTTCTTAACATCATGGACAATGTAACGTGGGACTCAGAAATTCTATTAATCACTCTAGATGTGGCAAACTTAAACACTTGCATAAACCACGAGCAAGGTTTACATGCGGTAAAATGGTTCTTGGATCAAAAACCACAACATTTCAGAAGTCATAATGCCATGACTTTGTCCATGATTAGATTTTGTCTGTTCAACAATATTTTTCTATTTGATGGGACTATGTACAATCAAAAAAGGGGCACTTATATGGGCTCGTGCTTCTCCCCCAGCTATGCGAATTTATTCGTGGGCTGGTGGGAGAAGCACGAGGCATGGAGTGACTCCAATCATAAATGGACCGAAAAAATACTCATGTGGACCAGGTATATTGACGACCTGTTTATAATCTGGCAAGGGGATCGTCAATCAGCAGAAGAGTACATCACCTCACTAAACAACAACTCGCTCAATCTTAAATTTACCAGCACTATAAGCTCCAGCAGTATTAACTACTTGGACCTAGAAATATTTGTGTACAATAACACCCTTCACACACGCCTGAATAGAAAACCCACAACAGGCAACGCGGTCCTGCATGCGAAATCCTATCACCCAAAGAGTCTTCTAAAAAAAAAAAAAATGTACCTTACGGCGAATTTTTACGCCTAAAGAGAAACTGTTCTCTTGAACAAGACTACAAACATGCAGCAATGGAAGCAAATACTAGATTTGAGCGCAGGGGGTATAATGTCAACACCCTTAAACAGGCCAGTGCCAAAGCCTCAAAAACAAACAGGAGGGATCTCCTGGTTTCGAAACCTAAAATAGAGGCCCCTGATGAAGTCCGTATGATTACAGAATTCAGCACTAAATCAGGTGAAATAGTCAACATCTTCCAAAAAAACTGGCACATACTCACTGCAGATAAAGTCCTTAAAAAGGATCTGCCAAAGAAACCTCTGATAACCTACAAAAGATGTCCCTCTTTGGCAGATCACTTGGTCCATAGCCATTTTAAATCTCTGGCTAAACCCATCAAAATATCACAGTCAGTCGGGTTTTTTCTTGTCTTAAATGTAAGGCATGTAAATTCAGCCACAAAACAATAGAATACCCAAATCGCACAGGCGATAACAAACTCAATGTAAAAATCAAGCAGTTGCTTAATTGCAACTCGGAGTACACGGTGTATTGTCTCACTTGTCCATGTAAGCTGCGATACATCGGCAGCACCATCAAACCTGTGAAACTTAGAATTCTCGAACACATGCGGGCTATTACCAACAACGACAAATCGTATCCAGTAGCCCGCCACTTTGCACAAGAACATCAGAGCAAGTGGGAGAAACTAAGTTTCTATTGTATAGATCAGGCCCCAAAACAAGAACGAGGGGGGGACAGAGACAAGCCTCTACGGATTCTAGAGTCCAAACACATTATTGGCCTTAAAACCATTACTCCTTGGGGGTTAAACAATAACTCAGGGTTCATTTGTAAATAGCTGAATCATTGGGTAATTACAGTAGACCAAAAAACTGAACAAAAGAACATCTCTACTTCCCCAATTATCTTCCATGCCTATCATGTCCTTTCTGTCTTGCACTACGTAAAGATTGCCCATTCAGGGCTAAATAATGAACTGAAAATGAGCTAATGTAAATACCTCATTTGTTCGCTTATTATTTTTTCATACTGTGAATATGTAAAAGATGAAAAATATGAAATGTGTAATAACGTTACCTGTTTTTAATGAGCACTATGCACTTTCACGTTATCACCTTTGTAGAGTCATTGTACTATTGGTATTTGCACGTTACAAGATGGCGCCCAAAATATTGTAGAGGAAATGTCCCTCTTCTATATCGATTGAATGTGTGTAATCAACCAATGGCTTTATAAATGGTGATTTTAATTTAACACAAACGTTACACTGACGAAGCCTGCCAAGGCGAAACGCGTCTGTAAGGGGTGAGAGGGGTTCTGGTGATTAAATTCTTGAAATCGGATAACAGTGTGCCAGCCTTTTCTTTTTCTGGAAACCACATGGATGCAGAAAACGTGCAGCAGTGTTAAAGCATCTCACCAGCGCTGGCGTTTTTGGCACCCGTGGAGCAGCGGAGCGACGGCGGTGATCCAAAACCGTGCCTCAAACTAATATGACCGTTGGCCCCGGGGAGAAATAAGCGGATAATTGTTATTTCATTGGAACGACGTGCAGCAGCTTATGGGCTAAACTACACACGCAAGCGGGAACAAACGGGTTTGCCGACCGAAGACGGGGACGCGCCAGCGGCAGCTGACGAACACCAAGAACGAGCGGCGAGCCGGGTGAGTGAACGCAGACCCGAATGCCCGAGATATACGCTTAGCCCCATCCACGAAGGTTCCGAAAGAAAGCTCACCAAACCCCTAACTGCAGTGACCCAGTCACCACCCCTTGGTGAATTACATATTCTTACAGCAAAATAGTGCAAGTACAAAATGTCAAACGAAGATGGTATCTCGGGAGAAAGGGAGTCAGCCGCGAACTTCATGTTTAGAAGCGCCGCCACTAGACAAACACAGCCAAGCAAAACAACCACAACAACTGCTCCAAGAAGTGCGCTGAAAATACTATTTTCGAAACTAGAAAAAATACAAGAAAGAGAAATTCGAAAGTGGTGGGAAGCCACTTCACTGGAGAGATATATTGACTGTGGGAGGATACCTAGAGGACTGCGAATCTACACCGTTCCATCATATGAAAATCCTGACCCCGCACTACTCAAAGATTGGGCAGAGTATACGGCGGAGTCAGCTAAAGGAATGGTGAGGATATTAATAAAATATGCATGGAGCGACAGAGACAAATGTCTCAAAGAGATAAAAGATATTGAAAAGCTAATATCTAAAGAGAAGGACTCCAAAGAAAAAGAAGAACTGAGAGATACCATGAATAAAAGGATTAACAACTATGAACTGACTATTCGAAAGCGCAAACAATCTAAATTCCTCAGAGACGAGCAAGACTACCTTACAGGGAGAATCTTAACATTCGCCAAGAAGTTTGATGCCACAAGGAAGCGCATGGCACAGACGAATGTGAAACCAACTGAAGATGAAACTGAGGAGTCGGAAGTCTCGGAGGGTGAACAACTGGAAAGCAACACAGAGAATAATGTGTCGACTGAAGATCCTTTTTTCGACGAGTTCGAAGTTATCAAAGAGACCCGTCTCCGCCCCCAACTGAGAAACCATCCACCAGCACCTCAACAAAAACAAAGAGGAGGGCGCGGAGGGGCAAAAGGAGCAAGAGGTGGGGGCCAACAAGCGACAGCATCCCCAAGAGTCACCAGGAGCGGGCTGAATCGCAGGAAGCAATGGACGAACAAGACAACAACGTCATAAACCTTTCAAAAAGAGTACTAACGGATGACGAGATCACCATCCTAAAGAAGGGTTTAAGCTTCTGCCCGGCAAGTGAATATGACCCCGTAAAAACACGGATTGACCTCTTTAAATACACGAGGAAACTGAAATTCAAGAAAATCTTTCTCCAAAAATCAGAGAATGAAAAGACAATAAATAACCTTACAGTTTCCACGGAAGATTTAGATGAAACTCCAACATGCGAAGAACTAGCGAGTGTTATGCTGACACCAACCCAAGAACTAACGTCGAATCACAATACTGAGGTGACCCAATCACAAAGCAACATCGAACAAAAACGTGATCCTAGTCACTGGAAAAATAAATCAAAAAAACTACCTATCTCCAGTTTTGACACAATAGATCTCTTTAATGAAGCGGTCCTGGAAGATTTAGAAAAAATTGCATCTGGTACAAAAAATAAGATAAATCAGAAGTCATGAAATATAACAAAGAAAGAGTGGCAAGCCATCAGATCATTAAAGGAGGACACTACGATTGAAATCAAACCTTCTGACAAATGAGGGAACATTGTCATCTTTGATAGGGAACATTACCTAGCGGAGGCTCACAGACAGCTGAAGGACAGAGAATGTTACACTCCAATACAAAGAACTGAGTATAACAGAAGCATTTTGGCTTTTCATAACATGTTGGATAGTTGGCAAAAAGAGGGCATGTTAACAATGGATGAATACCTCTTTTTGAAATGTGAAGCACCAGTACTACCAACGTTTTATCACCTACCAAAGGTGCACAAACATCCAACTAAACCTCCGGGACGCCCTATAGTGTCCTCAATAGGCAGCCTTCTCGAGAACACTTCTAGATTTGTCGACTCTTACCTGGCCCCATTTGTCATAAACCTTCCATCATATCTAAAGGACACTCATGACTTTCTTAACATCATGGACAATGTAACGTGGGACTCAGAAATGCTATTAATCACTCTATTTTTTTTTTAATTTGTTTTTATTGCAGAATTAGAAACCACAGATTACAATTACTCAACCAGTCCACTCATGGTGTCCCCCCGCTTCAATCGTTAAAACATGTAACATACACAGCCATTCAGCCCGCATCCCGGAGGCCGGACGGCGCAGTGCCCTAAACAGCAGAAGGCATCACGGTGAGTGTCCCTACGGGACAATGGTCGAAAAGAACGTTTTACGTATCTGCATTTTACCCCCCCACCCACAACAAATAACAACATCAGCCATCCCACATATGCAGGTCAGTGCTACAAGCCGCTTACGAACCCCCCCCCTGCTCTGTGGGGCCCACCATTCCTGAACCACTCCCCTCTGTTACCTCCCGCTCACCACCTACGCCCCACAGGCCCTCCTTAGTCCATAATCGCTGCCGCGGCCATTCAACCCCCTGGCTCCCAACCCACCCCGAACTCCCACTAAGCAACCCCCTAGTGTCCCCTCCCCGGCAACCGCTAATGGTGTGTGTCCTGTTCCGAAAGGTAGTATGGGTCCCGCTACAGTGTCAATGAGAACTCTGAGCTAGTATGCCTCGCGGTGTCCACAGGTCCCATCCACTCAGACCTCATCTTCTACTAATGAATCACGCAAGGCTTGCACCACCAATTCCCACGCACGCGCTGCATCCAAGGCTTTCTCATTACCAAGCTTGACAGCCTGCGTCATTCGGAGCACACTCTCACATTCAGACCACCGCAGCAATTCATTCTTCCACCTCCTTACTGACGGCCCACCCCTGGACTTCCAATGCCATGAAATCTCTCTTTGTGCCAGTATCAAACCCAGGTCAATAAATTTGCTCGTCACCTTAGTGTGTTTGGTGTGCGGGAACCAGAGCAACAGACACGCCGCCATGTCGAGGTCCACCTCCCTGTCAGTCACTTCGTTTAGAAGGTCCCCCACCTCTGCCCAATAGGCCTCCAAATGCGGGCAACCCCAAAACAAGTGATCCATGTCCGCCTCCGGTGACGAACACCTCGGGCACCTTGCGTCCTGCACCTGGAAGTACCGCCGTATTTTTTCCGGAGTCAGATAGGCCCTATGTAGCACAAAGAAATGCACTTGCTGGAAACGTGCATTCCTCGTGCCTTTCCAAGTGCGCCGTAAAATATGACTCCATGCCGTGTCCGGAATGGGCCTACCCACACTCTCCTCCCATTTCGCTTTGAGCCCCTGGAGCGGTTCCAGTCCCTCGTGCAACATCCTGTTATGGAGGCAGGTCACCGCCTTAAAGGTGCCCGCTGCCATCACCACATACTGGCATGCCATAGTTGTGTCCAGTTCAATGAGCCCTCCCTTCCAATGCTTCTGTATAGCCGCTACCACCGCCGCATGCAAGAGAAAACCCCGTCAGATAGCCCGAACTGGTCCTGAAGTACTCCGAAGGGCACTAAAGTCCCGTCGACATACAGGTCTCCCACCACCTGAAGTCCCGCCTCCTCCCATTCCAGCAAAGGGGACCAATCGCCCCCGTGTGGTAGGGCTGTCAGCATGCCAATCGGAATTTCCGGTGCGTAAGGCCGAGTCGCCCTCGCCCTCCTGAGACTCCTCTGCCAGCATAACCTGAGCGTCCGTTCCTCCATAGTGAGGCCCCGCAGCTCCAGCCTCTGCTGCATAACGATATAGGACAGCACATGGCGTTGTATCCCCAACTCTCGATCACACTCCGGTCCCCTAAACACCCGGGCCACATGCTGCGTGAGAACCTGGAGTTGCGCCGCCAAGTAATACAGTTCAAAATCGGGAACAGCCATCCCCCCCTCAATCTTGGGGCGTAGCAACGTGCTCAAAGCCACTCTACGGCGGCCATGTCCCCACAGGAAACCAATAACCATCGTCCTCGAGTCCCTAAAGGTCCTCTGAGGAATCCAAATGGGTAGCGTCCGGAAGTAGTACAGGAGTCGGGGGAGCGCCACCATTTTCAAGAGAGCAATCCTACCCAGTACCGTCAGCGGGAGGGTCGACCAAAAGGACATACTGCCCCTCAGCGCCCGTATGCACCTTCCAATATTGCCTTCTAATAGGTCCGCGGTCACGTGGTAGATACGGACTCCCAAATAAGTGAAGCAAGATGGCTCCCAAACTTCCCCTAGGTCACGGGCAGGGCGACTCCGCTCTCAGCGGGAACACACAGGTCTTCGCCCAGTTGACCTTAAGGCCCGACAACTGGCCAAACTCCGATAACAAGTCCATCGCTCCTTCCAAGGCCTGCCCCGTATCGTCTAAATACAGCAACAGATCATCCGCATACAGCGAGATGTGATGTAGCCGCCCGCCACTGTCTATCCCCGTATATCTGTCCTATCATGGGCCGCCAAGGGTTCCCACGCTAGGGCGAACAGGAGGGGGGAAAGGGAGCACCCCTGTCTCGTGCCCCTACCCACCGGGTAAGCCGCAGACACCAAGCCACCCAAGCGCACCCGCGCCGTCGCCGAGGAATACAAAACCTTCGTCCAGCGGCGGAACCCTTCACCCATGCCAAACCTTTCCAGCACTCTATACAGAAAAACCCACTCCAAACTGTCAAACGCCTTCTCAATGTCCGCTGATAGGACCGCCTGGGTCCCATCCTCATCCAGGGCAGCGTCCATTATCCCAACCAGTCGACGGATATTCAACGCCGTGCTCCTCGTGGGGATAAACCCCGCCTGATCCCTGTGCACCAGGCCAGTCATGTGTGGAGCCAGCCTGGTGGCCAGAATCCGGCTCAGGATCTTGTAGTCCACCGTTAACATGGACAACGGGCGATAGGACCTCACATCCGTCGCATCCCTGCCGGGTTTTAGGAGCAGCACAATCAAAGCTTCCCTCATGGACCCGGGTAAACCCCCAGACTCATAAGCCTCCGCGTACACCACTAGCAGTCTGGGTGCCAAGCTATCTACAAACCGCTGGTAGAACTCTATTGGTAACCCGTCCACACCGGGTGTTTTATTCCGAGCCATATTTTTAATGGCCGCCCTTATTTCAGTAAGCGTGATCGGCCCGCCCAGCTCCTTCGCGTCCTCCTCGTCAAGGACCGGAAGCTGCCTCGCCTCTAGGTACTCCGCAATTTCCTGGGCTTCCACTCCCAACTGACTCTGGTACAATTCCTCATAGTACACACTAAAGCACTCCAACACCGCTGCCTGAGAATATACCGTCTCCCCCAGTGCGTTGTTGATGCTAAGGACCGGGCAGCCCCTAATTTCAGGGTTAGCAAGTCTGGCCAGGAGCGTGCCCACCTTATCCCGTTCAGCATGCGCTCTGATGGCGTATTGCCTATAGTCGTAGCACCGCAACCGTTCCGTTTCGGTAGCGACCACCTCCTTCGCTTCCAGCAACCGGGCCTGCAAGTCCGGTCTGGCCGGCCTGCGCCGCTCTAAATCCCTCAGTTTCTCTTCCGCTTTCGCAAGTTCATTCATCACAGTCGTACGAGCATTCGAAAACCGACCCAGGCATACCCCTCTCACCACCACTTTCATCGCATCCCATTCAGTGGACCTACACGTGGCAGTACCCTCGTTCTCACCGAAATAATTATCGATGCCCTTTTGGACAGCTTCACTAAACACTGAGTCCTCCAACGTGTCTGGCCGGAGCCGCCATGTTGGAATCGCCGAGCGCTCCCGTTGCCACTGGACATGTACTAGTAGGGGATTATGATCCGATATGGTTCTAGCCAAGTATTCCGTGTGTGAGATCAATGGGGCCAGGGACCCACCACAGAGCACTGAATCAATCCTCACGTGTAGTGCATGGAGAGCTGAGTAAAAGGAATAATCCCTGGTGTCCCTGTGCTGTTCCCGCCACACATCCAGCAACCCCCACCTGTCCTGCCAATCCTTCTTGTGCATGGCTAACCTGCGTACCGGGGAATCGACAAGGGGAGGGTGAGACCTGTCCAAGACCACATCCGTAATCGAATTAAAATCCCCCCCCAGTATCATCTGGCCCGCTAGGTAAGAGGCCAAGGACCCAGAAAGGCCATCGAAGAATCGGGCCTGATCAGCATTTGGCGCATACACACAGCAGAGAACCACATCCCTACCACACAACCGTCCCTCCACCGCCACAAACCTGCCCTCAGGATCCACCACTTGGTTCAGCACCTGAAACGGTATCCCCGCTCTCACCCATATCAATACCCCCCTGGCATACGCTGAATAAATGGTGCCGAACACCTGACCCCTCCATCGTTTTTGCAGCGCAGCACATTCCTTTTTTGTCAGATGGGTCTCCTGTAGCATAGCAATCTGGACCCCCCTTCGCACCAGATACGCGTGCACCTTGTGGCGCTTGACCATGGTTCGTAGCCCCCGGACATTCCACGTTAGGCATTTTAAGCTAGGTAACGTCCCCATACCAGCAGTGAACAGTCCAGGTCAAACAACACCAGTTCACATCCCCACCAAAGCAGTTGCCCCCCCCTGAAACAACTCTGAACAGAAAAACACCCCAACCCCCACTCCCCAGGACAGAGCCTACAAACCCAGTGTCAGCCCCGATCCAAACCTCAAACCAACCACACATTCTCCGAACCTGTGGTCGCCACCACAGAAGGCCTTAAGGGCCCTGGGGGGGTGAGTTATCGCCGACCCCAGCCAGCGGAGCCCACACCCCGTGCTCCCATCCCATCCTGCCAACGCGGCACCCTACCCGGCAACCCACCCATCGTCAACAGGATACCACCCTACCATCAGCGCTTTTCCAAGTCCCAACACAGCCTCAACCGTGAAATATCCCATCAGAAGTCTGAGGGGTCACCACCGGCCCCTTCGAGCTCTCCGCCTCCGAAAGGTCCTCTCCCGTCCTGCTGCCTTCGCCGCCAGAGTCCGTCTCAGCCAATTCACTTCCCTGCTGTGACCTCGTAATGGCCGCCGTCGCTGCTAGTGCGTCTCTCTTGTCTGCGGCCATTTGGGCCTCCCGTTTCTCCCGCTGGCGCCTATTGCGGGACCGGATGCGTTGCGATTGTCTGACCTGAGGCGGTTTAGGCCGATCTCGCCTACTTTTGTGGGACCGATCCGTCCCCGCTCTGTAGGACTCCAGCCACTGCCATGCTTCGTCCGGGGTCTGAAAGAAGTGCGCGGTCTCATCCAGAATGACCCGCAGCTTGACCGGGAAGAGCAAGGAGTATTGAATGCCCTCCTCTCGCAGCTCCTTCTTCACCGCCAGAAACGATGCTCTATTTTTTTGGACCGCCTGGTGTAATCCGGGAAGATTGTAACCCTGCTGTTCTCCACCTCAAACGGGCCCGATGACCGAGCCCGCTGGATGAGGAGGTCCCGGTCCTTATAATGGAGGAGCCGCACCACCATCGGGGGGGCGACCAAGTCCAGGCGGCCGAGCCGGCACCCTGTCGGCTCGTTCCAGGGTAAAGCAAGGAGTAAGCCCCTCAGGTGCCACCACAGTTCGAAACCAGTCCTCCATGTAGGCCACCGCATCCTCCCCCTCAATTCGTTCCAGCAGGCCTACGACCCGCACGTTATTCCTCCTATTGCGACCTTCGGCATCCTCCGCCCGTCGTTCCAGCGAATCCAACCGGGCTAGGATGTCCGTGATCTTATGCTCTGCGGTCACCACCGACGGTTTCAGGTCCAATAGGAGCTGATCATGGTCCTTGACCTTATCCGCCAGCTTCGCATGGTCCGCTCGCAATAGCCCCAGCCCCGTGGCTACCTGCGCAATGTCCTGCTGCAACGCCTCCTTGGTCGAGGTGATCGCTTCCAGTATGGCATCCAAGCGCCGATTCAGTCGTTGCTCCTGGTCCAACACCGGCGGGGGGGTCTCGCCCACCTGGGACAGCGCAGGCAGGTCCCCTTGTCCGCGCTCCATGGCCACCGGTCCTCCCGTAGCCGCCATCTTAGGGTGCTGCGTCACAGGCCAAGAAACCCGTCTGGTCCCGGCACTTCTGGGACAGCGCAAACTTCCCAATATTGAGCAGGATCAATTGCTACCTCCGATGTCGCAGCTCCAAGGGCCAAGCGGGTTAGCACTGTCGACCTGCCCCCTCAGGAGTCTGGAGGAGGAGGGGAGGGAGGAGGGATAGCGGCCAGCAATTGTCCCCGGGGTCCGAGCGGTGCCGGGTTCCCTGTCCCCCGAACTTCAGGACTGTCGCCACAGTCCCCACAGCATCGATCTCACGGCTGCAGAGCCCCCCACCAGTCGGCACCAAGGCTGCTCAATGTTGATGTCCGGAGCCGCCGGTCCGCTCCGCCGCCATTTTCTTCTCACCCTCGGCGACACCTCGACCGTCGTACATCAGGGTCTCCTCGGGGCCAGCGGACCCCCAGCAGCTTCCTATCGATGCCCAGTGGTCCCCCTACACTTCGTAGGGCAGGAGTGTCGACCACGGGTCGCCCAGGGTGCAGGAATCAGGAGAATTAGCGGGATTCCGCGCGGAGCTGCGAGCTCACGCCGCCATCCCGATCGGCGTCCAAGCCACGCCCCTTGCTATTAATCACTCTAGATGTGGTAAACTTATACACTTGCATAAACCACGAGCAAGGTTTACATGCGGTAAAATGGTTCTTGGATCAAAAACCACAACATTTCAGAAGTCATAATGCCATGATTTTGTCCATGATTAGATTTTGTCTGTTCAACAATATTTTTCTATTTGATGGGACTTTGTACAATCAAAAAAGGGGCACTTCTATGGGCTCATGCTTCTCCCCCAGCTACGCGAATTTATTTGTGGGCTGGTGGGAGAAGCACGAGGCATGGAGTGACTCCAATCATAAATGGACCGAAAAAATACTCATGTGGACCAGGTATATTGACGACCTGTTTATAATCTGGCAAGGGGATCGTCAATCAGCAGAAGAGTACATCACCTCACTAAACAACAACTCGCTCAATCTTAAATTTACCAGCACTATAAGCTCCAGCAGTATTAACTACTTGGACCTAGAAATATTTGTGTACAATAACACCCTTCACACACGCCTGTATAGAAAACCCACAGCAGGCAACGCGGTCCTGCATGCGAAATCCTATCACCCAAAGAGTCTTGTAAAAAATGTACCTTACGGCGAATTTTTACGCCTAAAGAGAAACTGTTCTCTTGAACAAGACTACAAACATGCAGCAATGGAAGCAAATACTAGATTTGAGCGCAGGGGGTATAATGTCAACACCCTTAAACAGGCCAGTGCCAAAGCCTCAAAAACAAACAGGAGGGATCTCCTGGTTTCGAAACCTAAAATAGAGGCCCCTGATGAAGTCCGTATGATTACAGAATTCAGCACTAAATCAGGTGAAATAGTCAACATCTTCCAAAAAAACTGGCACATACTCACTGCAGATAAAGTCCTTAAAAAGGATCTGCCAAAGAAACCTCTGATAACCCACAAAAGATGTCCCTCTTTGGCAGATCACTTGGTCCATAGCCATTTTAAATCTCTGGCTAAACCCATCAAAATATCAAAGTCAGTAGGGTTTTTTCCTTGTCTTAAATGTAAGGCATGTAAATTCAGCCACAAAACAATAGAATACCCAAATCGCACAGGCGATAACAAAACCAATGTAAAAATCAAGCAGTTGCTTAATTGCAACTCGGAGTACACGGTGTATTGTCTCACTTGTCCATGTAAGCTGCGATACATCGGCAGCACCATCAAACCTGTGAAACTTAGAATTCTCGAACACATGCGGCCTATTACCAACAACGACAAATCGTATCCAGTAGCCCGCCACTTTGCACAAGAACATCAGAGCAAGTGGGAGAAACTAAGTTTCTATTGTATAGATCAGGCCCCAAAACAAGAACGAGGGGGGGACAGAGACAAGTCTCTACGGATTCTAGAGTCCAAACACATTGTTGGCCTTAAAACCATTACTCCTTTGGGGTTAAACAATAACTCTGGGTTCATTTGTAAATAGCTGAATCATTGGGTAATTACAGTAGACCAAAAAACTGAACAAAAGAACATCTCTACTTCCCCAATTATCTTCCATGCCTATCATGTCCTTTCTGTCTTGCACTACGTAAAGATTGCCCATTCAGGGCTAAATAATGAACTGAAAATGAGCTAATGTAAATACCTCATTTGTCGCTTAAGCATGGCTCAGTGGTTAGAGGCGGCAGACCCGGAAGCTGAGATCGACCGTGGACCAGGGTTCGATTCCCCGCCTCGGCGGGTCTCGGGCTCAAAATTCCACGGACTCGACAATTCTCGCTCTGGTGCCTACTCAACTCACGGGGTCACACTCTGCGACTCTGGGCAATAGCTTGCTTAATCTCCACTACGGCCCCTCGCGGCGGGATGCCTGGCTTTCACCTTGTGGACACCCTGCCGTGGTTTCTCACAGGGGAATACCAGGACGGGTTCCCTAAGCAAGCGCCGGGACGCTTACGGGCAGCTGTGCGCTTTACAAGTCCAGCACATTTACATTACATTTACATTTACATTATTATTTTTTCATACTGTGAATATGTAAAAGATGAAAAATATGAAATGTGTAATAACGTTACCTGTTTTTAATGAGCACTATGCACTTCCACGTTATCACCTTTGTAGAGTCATTGTACTATTGGTATTTGCACGTTACAAGATGGCGCCCAAAATATTGTAGAGGAAATGTCCCTCTTCTATATCGATTGAATGTGTGTAATCAACCAATGGCTTTATAAATGGTGATTTTAATTTAACACAAACCTTACACTGACGAAGCCTGCCAAGGCGAAACGCGTCTGTAAGGGGTGAGAGCGGTTCTGGTGATTAAATTCTTGAAATCGGATACCAGTGTGCCAGCCTTTTCTTTTTCTGGAAACCGCATGGATGCAGAAAACGTGCAGCAATATATATATATATATATATATATATATATATATATATATATATATATATATATATATATATATATATATATATATATATATTTTTTTTTTTTTTTTTTTTTTTGAGAAGTATAAGTCAATGGAGAAACCTGTGGAGGTGAATAATCCTCAGTGAATGAACTTCCTCAGGGAGTCAGTCTGTTATTTAAGTATTTTGTTCTCCTGTTCGAATGGGGTAGACACAACACTACAATCTAAATCGTTGCAAGGAAGTAGGATAGACAAGGTTCTGTGCACAGGAGATTCCCTTTGTAATAAATGGTTGAATTTTGTTCTAGCAGACATAAGCTATTAATACTTGCATCACAGTGTTAGTTCTCCCACCTTAAGTTGATATACTTGTTTCACTTACCGTATGTAGAAGTGGTTAGATTTCTCATTTAAATGAAAGCTTAAATTGTATTTTTTTTTGCAAAGTAGTATTGTCATATATTGATTTAGAATCAGTAAACACAAACCTTTTCCCTTTTGAGTAGAGGGAACAGGATATTAAATTGCATGAAGGTGTCAAGTTGTGTCGAATCTTGAAGGCTAAATAGGGCTAGAATTTCACTGGGAACTCTTGAAAGATGCTCATAAAAATATGGAGCCAGGTCAAGTTCAATCTTAGTTCAAACGTAATATTTGCTGTATGCATAAGATCAATTTATTGTCACTTAGTGAATAATGTTAAATTGATTAGAGATTTGCTTGTACTTGGCATCCCTGCAGAAAGAGAGGCCATTCGCGATGGGACATTGTAAATCAGAGGCCTCTGAAACAGTTATGTTTAGCAAAAGGATGCAGAGCTCTTCAGTCTACAGCATCCTATTACTTATCAATTTTGGGTATTATTGCACATTTGGTTCAAGCTTTTATTGACCAGATGAAGTCCATGTTCAACTATACAACCCGTGCGGTCCACTTTTCTAGACTAAGTGCGATGTGAGTAGATTCTAGGTATAGGTTCTTTGTTGCAGTCAATATGGTGGAAAAGAAAAATGCTGATGTGGACATGTCCAGTACAAAGGGTGATCCACACTGCTGTGATTCAGGTGTTCAATAACTCGGTGGATTAAGTCCTCCTAAAAGAACATAGAACCACTGTGATGGAAGTCTAGATTGGCTCTTTGAGCATCATGGATCATTTGGGATCCCCACTCTACTTTTCTGCAATCTTCTCCAGTCAAGTCAATAATCTTTGTTCGATCTTGCAAAAGTAGATCATAAAAGATAAGCAAATAAAAATAGGACAGAATAAAAATATGATAGTGTGCAACACTAAACATTTTCAATTTTTTTTTAAAGCATGTGAAAACCATCCTCATTGTGGTACATTTAAGAAACTTTGTCTTAAAAGAAACAATAATGCATTGATCAATTATAACTGTATATTAAAAAGCCAAACAAAATGCAGTTGTACTCGATATAACATCAATTAAAACAATATTCTCCTCCTCTGAGCTAAAATACACTCTAAGAAGCAAGCAACAGAATGGCAGGTGCCAAAATCATTGCGTTGCTGGAGAAAACGTAAAGCAACTTTGCACTTTAAAAAATGTGTACCTACGTAGCACTGACAATAAGAATCTTCTTTTAAAAGGTAGGAAATAATTACAGAAAAAACAAAGTTCAATAGGGATTGACTTGATTGCTTGTCGCATGGACAAATACCTAGAGTGAATTTGAGGCATGGCATAAAAAACGTGTTTGCTTCACATTCAACGTTATCAGTTCACTTCTAATGAACCGCTCCCAAGAGTCCTCATTCCCACTTCACCACAAAGATTTCCTAACAGACACTACTTCTTCAAAAACATTATCTATCATTTAACTTTTTTATTCTTTTACACATCTGACAATACATATTTTGGGATCCTAAAAATATTCAGTAGTCGTTAAGCTTCAACACCCCATCAGGGGTAGCAAGCGTTATATAAATGCAAACCTTTTCCCCCTCTATCCAAATAACTGACTAACCTATCCACCATTTAAATGACTTTCATATTTCACACTATACTAATTCCCCACTAATCCTTTATGGATTCTGGAGTAGCGTGCTACTCGCAGAAAAAGAGCATTCAACTCCTCATCAGGGGTAGTAAACACTATTATAAATGCAATTACAATACATACATTCTCTCGAAATATGGGGTATGGAAGGGTGTCCGGAAGCTTTTCTCTCTAACATTTCATTATTTCCAGTTTAAAAACCTACAAATGTGTCATGTTATTTGTGCAGGCCTCACTAATGTTCTAATTTGTTACCTTTGTCTCAAATTGTAAAGCGCTCTGATATCCTTCGGGATCAAGTTCGCGCTATATATAAAACCTTATAAATAAATAAATATATATATAT
>NW_028250255.1:0-74867 GCF_964263255.1 Lissotriton vulgaris
ACCACTTCAACTCGGACCAAAGGCGACGGGTGCAGCTGTGACTTCAGTTGACAGGTTTTGGCAGTCTGGAGGCCTCAAAGTCTTCTCTTCTGGAGATTCTTTGAAACAGGTCCGCTGTTCTTTGGAGGCCTTTAGTATTTTTCAAAGGCAGGCAGTCCTTCCAAGTTTCTGGAGTCACAACTGCAGGATGAGTTGACTTTAGTTGCATTTGCAATTAAGGATGCAAACAGGCCGGCAGGGTTGATACCAGGTCAGCTGCTTCTTCTCTCATCTCGGCTTTTGCGGTTCTTCGGTGTCCTCTCTCTTCTTAGGTTGTTAGGATCTGCTTCTCTGGTGCCAGAGACTACCCTAAATACTTAATTTAGTGGAGTTAAGGTATTGTAGGTGGATAGCCAAAGATCTACTGAACCTTGGGGTCACTACGCCCCTATATATGACAATTTCCTGTTGGATGTGGCATAACCCCGTTTCTAGCATTCCTAAGTATGCCATCACAGAGAAGGCTACTTCTGAAAAACTTGTGTCCACCTCACAGTAGCCCAACTTAAGGGTGGTACTAGCCGGGAGGTAGCACGCCTACCTGACTAACTAATTTTCCTGCCTGTCTAGGTGCCAAGGGGTCTCTGGAGGGGGGGGGGGGGTTGTTTCCTCTCCGCCATGTAGCTGGGGAACTTATTTTCAACGGTGTTCAGCACTTGTTTTAAAATGGCTTTCCCTGGCCACTTGTACTGTCAGTAATAGGACTGACAAGCACAGGGGTATATCTGCTCATGAAGGTATGCCCTCACATGTAATATTCAGCAGTGTGCCTCATTACTGTCAGGCCTGCTTTAGGGATGACCTACATATATTAAGTGCAGTGTTAGGGACATGGCACACAGGGATGCATGACATGTCATGTTTTCCCTTTGGCCTGCACCGAGACACACAGCCTGCAATGAAAGTCTTGCATGTGCGTGTTAAGGGGTACCTTAGGGTAGCACAATTCATGGTACTGTCCTTAGGGACCCTCTTTAGTACCTCAGGCCCTAGGTGCCAGGGGTACCATATACTATGAACTTACAGAGGGTTCTAAAGGTATTGGCAATTGGGGGAAACAATTGAACATTTTTAGGGCAAGAACACAGGTACTGGGGCCATGGTTACCAGAAACCCAATACACTTCAGTCACAGTTGCATCAATTATCAGGTAAAAAGTGTGGGGGGGGGCTATGTAACAAAAACCCAGTCTCCTCCATTGCCTTTACCAAGCATGCCTTTACCACACAGTTAAGTAAGAATAAGGGAAGCTAAATGAATATATCTCTCTCTCGCTAAATATAGATATATATAGATATACATATATTGGGATTCACAACTCTGGCACAGAGAAATGGAGATGCACTCTCCTTCCAAGCATATTTAATTCTGTCAAGCAGCAATCCGGGTAAGAAATAATCAATGCAGGCCCAACGCATTTCAAACTATCCAGTCCTTGATCACGGACCATTTTAAAACACTGTGGAGGTGCCGCGCTTTATAGTCCTTCATTAGCATATCTTCTATCAAGCTCATGTGAGCGTCGTGATGCCTTCTGGGACCATGAGTCTGCGGCAGGAATTTCACTTACAATCATTCTAAAATAGAAAAATATTGTGCTTTAGTCCATAGGCATATTTACCCAAATTGTCTCAGCAGTGACAGAATTGCTGAAGAATACACCCAGAGGCTCATTTCCATGCCCCGTGTAGTCGCTACAGTCTGTTATATACATATATATATACATATTGTTTTTAAAGTCACCATATTCTATTAATTAGGCACTATTTACAATTGTTTTCACAGGCACAATTTTGCACAATTACATCCATACTTTTTAAATTGTGACCACTATGGTTAGGACAAGATATTAATATAGCCTAGACCACGTAAGGTCTATTAAAACATATGGAAAAAAGCCAATTGATAAGAAGTAGCCATAGATTAGCAGTCAACTGGTCACCTTGATAAGTACTAAGATAAAGGTAACATTAAATATAGATGTACCATTAGATACAACAAACAAGGATTTATCCCAATATTTTTAAAAACACCTTGTGATGTTATGTGTACATTTATTTTTTGTATTATACATTGATATTTATATATATTTATATAATCGTATCTGCTTTTATATATTTATATATTCAGATAATGAAAGATGACCAAATATTACCTATGACTAGAATGTGGCAGTGCGCTCATTAATTGTATATACAACAGGGCCCCATGTGTTCTTTTATTCATGTATTTCACAATGGCATTTTCATGTTAGGATTGCTATGAAATGTAATCTTGAAAGCATTTGTTTATTGTTTGGTATATTAGATCACAGTAATTGACCCCGAGTGGTATACATGTGAATGTTTGATTTAAAAGCCCTGAGCACTTTAAATATGTAACCACGTGGTACACATTTACCCAAAGTAAGTTAAAGAAAAAGAAAAAAAGCTTAACCTTTAAAATGGAAGGCCAATGGTGGATGCGCGTCATATGATCAAGTCCCCTGGGAGGGATGAAACACGTTATGGCTGCCGTTTGTTTGTGAAATGTATGAATAAACCAAGTGGTATTTGAAAAGAATCCTGTGGTCCGTGCTCTTTCCGTCTGACTGCCAGTGAAGGTATGGCTGTGAAGAGTGCTTTGGGATATATATTATATATAAATATATATAAAAAGAAAACACAAACAACACAACCATGAACCAAGAAATGGCACCCAGATTAATAACAGGGTCTAACAGACACCACAAAAACTTGAGAAAAATCCTTTACAGGCACTGGCCTTTGATTAGGAATGATATAACCTTGGGCCCAAGGTGTGCGAAGTTGCCACAGCTAACTTTCCGGAGGGCGACCTCTATGAGAAAGGAGTTAGTCAACTACGCACCATCAATCAAAAAACCAAACGTGGTTGCAATCCCAACCTGGATTTTTCAATTGCACTAAATGTAAGGCCTGTAAACACGGGGTGAATACGAAGACAGTCAAGTTCCCATTCAGGAAATCCCTCTTTGAGATCAAACAACACTATACATGCAAAACAGATTTTGCAGTATACGTTCTCAGCTGCACCTGTAATAAACTCTACGTAGGCAGCACCATACACTCTGCACACGTTAGGATCCACAAACATCTCAGAGCCATCTCTAATGACGATCTGGCATACCCAATGGCGCGACACATCAATGCCCACCATAATGGTAGAACTGAAGATCTCACATATTTTGTACTTGACAGTGTAGCACTAAACCCTAGGGGAGGGAACGGGCAACTGAAACTCAGAAGATTGGAATCCAAATACATTATACATTAAGGGCCAGATGTAGGTAAAAGTCATTTACCGATTCTTAAATACCAAATTTTACCGATTCGGTATTCAAGAATCGGTAAATGAGATGTAGTTAAAAAATCGGTATCAAATACCGATTCGGTAAAAATCGGTATCGGACTTTCGGTATTTACCAAATCGGTATTTACCGAATCGGTAATTACCGAATTGGTAATGCCCATTCATCCCTATGGGCCAAAAGGCCCATAGGAATGGATTGGAAATACCGAATCGGTAAATACCGAATCGGTAAATACCGAATCGGTAAATTCCGAATCGGAAAGCAAGCAAAAGTGAAACTAATGAAAACAGCCAATCAGGTGCTACCACCCTCCCCCTCCCTACCAGGGAGTGGCTACCCAGGCAGCTGCAACTCATTAGAAGGTTCTGGAGAGGCAGTCAGAGCTGAGCAGAGAGACAGAGCAGCAGGGAGAGTTTGTTTGGAGTGAAATACAAGAAAAATGTCAAGCAGCACTGAGAGCCAGAAGGCAGAGAGAAAAAGAAAAATAAAGTTCAGCAGCATGGAGCTGCAGGTACTGGTGGAGGAAGTGGTGAGAGTCCACAAACAGCTATTTGGCAGGCAGTCCCTCACTGTACCTGAGTCAGCAAAAAGAAAAATGTGGCTTGCTATAGGAGAGAAGATAAATGCAGTGGGTGTGACAATCAGGAACATTGAGGACCTGATGAAACGTTTTTATGATATCAGGAGCCTCACCAAAAAGAAGATGGCAGAAATTCATAAGCAGGCTGGTGTCAACGGTGGAGGCAGGAACTCAGCGCCCCCCTGACTGACCTGGAGGAACTGGTGGCCTCAATCATCGAGCCTGACAGTGTTGTGGGACTAGGAGATGTGGACAGCTCAGCCAGAGCTACAAGAAAAGGCAAGAGGCATGCGCAGCATGACACCCCATAGCAACCAGCTTCCCTTTAGCCTTTGTGTACAGGCCAACCCCAGTCCAGTACTGCTAGCACTATACAGGAGCAATGCATTATGGGAAATGTAGTCAGCAAATGTAGGACCATGTGTAAGTGCACAGACATCAGCAAGGCACTGAAAGCAAATCAGATAAATGAAATTTAAATGTGCAAAGCATTTATTGTAGTGACTGTGACACATTAGCACTCAGTTGACATACGCTTCTTTATACCTAGGGGCAACATCAGGCAGTTTACCATCAGCATCAGAAGGGACTGCACCAGCGAGGGAGGGGAGTGTGGAGGCAGGGCCAAGCAATGTACAAGCCTCGCAGGAGGAAGAAGACACCACTGCCATCTTCAATGAGGATGATACTGTACAGTCCCTTGAGTTTCCCCACTCCCCACACCTTTCTCAATCCCCTCCATTGGTGTTCTCTCCAGAGAACTCCCCATCAATGTCCCTGTCTGCACCTGCAACCTCACCAGCCAGAAGGAGAATCGTGGCCCCACTGCCAGTAATGGAGGGAGCAGAGGGTGAGGCTCCAGCAACTGTACAAGTCACTCCTGCTGCACTGCAGTCCACCAATCAGTCGAGCACCTCGCGCAGACGCCAACGCAGACCCAGCACTGCAGGTGCACCTGGAGATGGCACTGTGTTCCGTGGCCTGGAGGGGAGCATGGTGCGCATTCAGCGCATGCAGGGGAAATCTATACAGACCTGCCACCGCCAATTCAGAATCCTAAACCAACAAATAGGAGACATGAGGAAGGGCATCAGTGACATAGTAGACAGTAATAGGGAGGTTGCAAAGACAAACGCAGACATTGCATCAGGAATGCATCAAATGAGCACTGCCATCACCCAGCTCTGCGCAAAAATGGACAGCCTGGAACACACAAGGCCCAGGGATGCGCGTGTGCACAATAGGGCCATGAATCAGCTGGCCACTGCAACATTCCAGCTATGCCGTTGAGGCGTCAATATTCAGGAGAGCCTCTCGCAGAACACGGCAGAGGTCACCAGGGGCATGGCCAGGATCACTAGTGCCCTGGAGGCGATGATAATTTCACATACTGCTGTAAATCCTGCCCTGGATGTGGCAGAGGCAGACGACAACAGGAGCCGCAGCAGCTTGGCAAGCGCTGTAGTTGAGCCACGCAGGAGCACCAGGCGCTCAGCTGAACCTGCAGGCCGTGCAGAAGGCAGCGAGCAACATCCCAGTGGCTCTGGGAAGCGCAGCCGCAAATGACATTTCCGGTGTGGGTGAGGCAACCCGGGACATACAGTCCCCACGTTTAATTAGTTTGTTTTGTTGCACATCAGTGCATGAACGTTGTGTCAACATTACATTTCGCTCTTCTCATTCACAACCTGTCTGTGTCTCATTACTCACTCAGAAATAGTTGTGTGTAATCTCCTCACGTCTGTATCTGCCATCACTTGGTGTTGACACTACAGCAGGTTGTGTTTCAGGCACAGCAATGTCGTCGTCATGATCCTCGTAGTCTGACAACTCCACCTCAGTACCCTTCTTCACCGCAAGGTTGTGCAACATGGCACAGGCAGCAATGATCTTACAGCAGGTGATGGGGGTATACTGCCTTGCACCTCCACTCTTGTGCAAGCATCTGAATATGCTTTTCCAGATGCCAAAGGTCCGTTCAACCACATTCCTTGTGCTTTTGTGGGCCCGGTTATACCTCCTTTGGCTGGGTGTTGAGGGGTTGAGGTAGGGGGTGAGTATGAATGAGCGGAGGACATATGCACTGTCTCCTAGAAGGAAAAGGGAAGACATTACTCACATGCATACATGTACTTCATACTGCAATCGGTATTATGGGGGTCAGACACTGTGTATTACCTAGGAGGTATCCTTCACCAAATTCCCCTGCAGTCAGCCGTGCATAGATGCCGCTGTTTTGAAATATATAGGAGTCGTGGGTACTCCCAGGGAATTTTGCCACAAGGTCAGTGATGGCGCAATTTGCATTGCAAATCACCTACACATTGATGGTGTGCGTTGACTTCCTATTCCGGTATATGTCTTCGGTGGCAGCAGGGGGACAAATGGGAATGTGCGTGCCATCATTGCAGCCAATGATATTGGGGAATCGTGCCATCTGGTAGAAGTCTGCTTTTGTTTGGACCAGTTCCGCATAGGTTACAGGAAAAGAAATGTATTGGTTCATCCTCTGTAACATGGGGTCAAGGAATTTGTGGAAAAACCTTGACAGGCTGCTCTGGGTCACCCCACCTACCGCAGCAACCACACTCTGGTAGCTGCCAGACGCAAGCAGGTGTAGGCTGCATAGCACCTGCACTTGCGGTGGGATAGCGTGTGCCCTTGGAGTGGTATGCTCCAACAGTGGTTGGAGGTCCCTGATGAGGTCCAAAATGGTGTCTGAGTCCAACCTGTACCTCTGGAGGATCTCTGCCTCTGTGAGCATGAACAGGGTGATCATCTCTCTGTAGACCTGCTCCTCTCTCTGCCATTCCCTCTCTCCTTTCTGCTGTAGCCGTAGCCGTCTTGCAATGACATAAAATGCCGCCATTGTGCAAGTAGAATTGCATTTTGGGTCCTTTTTTATGGGTTGCAGCTGGTTACCACCTGATTCCAATCCATGGTAAATACCGACTCTTAAATACAGATTTTGAGGCTAATTCTGTATTTCTGTGCTTACCTACATCTGAATGATCTTTTTTACCTCTTCTTATTTTCCGATTCGGTATTTTACCGATTCGGTAACTTTTCCGATTCGGTAAATATACCGATTCTGTAATTTTTCTGAATCGGTATTTTACCGATTCGGTAACTTTACCGATTCGGTAAATTTACCGATTCGGAGGGTTTTCGGACTCCTACATCCCAATGGCTCAATACCTGTCGGTAATGGCCGAAAATCAATAATTTTGACCGTTACCGACCGGTATTGGGCCACCTACATCTGGCCCTTAGACTGTAAAATCCCCAATGGGCTCAACGTAGACGAAGCCCTCAGTGTACACCTTTGATACTGAGCTTTTTATTTTGCACTAACATACTTCCTCGCTCTGACTTGATCTACCCATTCGCATGAGAACATCTTGTTTTACCATCTAAATTTTAAATCACTTAAGAGCACGTGACATTGTAACATAATCACCACTCACACACGTACACACACTTACCAACACAGGATCAGCAACACAGTAACCAGACCCTTTCACTCAGTCTTAGCCACAACAAGCCCAAACCATAACATGGCTGAGGACACCAGTGCCACTACATACAAACCGAAACCCATCCACATACGACCTCATGAGTACACACGGAGACACAAGACCACGACCAATCCAAAACGTGTCACACGTAGATCGCCCACAGGGGCTGGATGTCTCGTCTTTTTCTCCTCCCACGCAGCCTCCTACCAATCCCAGTAACGTTTTGCAAATAACAGACATCATCTGTTATTCCTTTGGCTTAACTCAGACATCAATCGCCCATAGGGGCAAGAATCTTCCCCATTAGTTCCCCCCTTCATCCTGACATACCCTCTCAGCATTCTTAGCAATGACACCCTTATTGCCACACACACTTGTTATCCTTCGAAGAAAAGAGAAAATAATTTGAAACACTGGTTTCTTTCCGATAACAAGGGGCAGTTATGTCACACATAACGCAAGGCAAGCGTTAAAGTTATATTTCAAACCTGCCATAAAAAAACGACAACACGTTTTTTGATCTGCAGGATACTTGCATTATTGTTTCCTAACTGCTCTAATTACAACACGCAGCACGCCCTGTAGCAGACACCGCCATTCAATTCAATTTCAAAAAAACTTTATTCGGATAACGGAGTATCCATAAAAGTACAAATCAGAAAAAGTGACAGTTTTAAATAAAACAACAACAATAACATAATACATACAGATTCAAAAGTCGAGCATGGTCTGTCGAGCTCGAACAGCTATACGCAAGACAGTGCTGGTGCGAAATATGAGTTCATCAATGTCCATGGTTAAAATCATTAGATAAGCATTTTCCAGGCTAATAGGTTTCAATTTCTTAAAATATGGGATTAAAAACAATTCAGTGTATTTCATATAAAATTTACAGAAAAATAAGAAGTGCACAATGGATTGGTGGCTCAGTCCATCACACGGGCAAGGAAGAGAGTCGAGATCTTTCTGATGACCAAGGGGAAAACAAAGTGCAAATTTAATTGAACCTGCCCTTAAGCGGAATAATAAACCCTGCACCCAATGACTCATTGAAAGTGTCAAGTAATAAGGGATAGGCAGGGTTAAAAGGTCAAAAGCCAAATATGTGGAAACTGTGGTCTTAAGGGATTGCCGATAAAATCTTTCTTCAGAAAATAGAGTGTATAGAGCATTCCTTATTTCATTTTTTGGGTGGAAGTTTATCTACATTATGTTTAATAAAAACATACCCATAGTTAATGCTACACAGACTTTTATACACTCCCGAAAGCCAGGGAATATCAAAGCATTTATCACAGTTCCGACAATCAGTAATAATATCCCTTGTAAGTGAGGCCGCCGGATTTATTCCAGATGGAAAGCGAAAATAAGGCGGGGCGAGCACGAATGAAGTCCTCAATAAAATTCAGGTTTAACTCCTTGTGGCAGACATATTGTGCAGTGGAGATAGGAACACAAAGTAGCTTTCTAAGGAATCTGTTCTCTTCCAATTGTATAGGTCCACACTTAGCCACACCCCATACCTCTGCGTTATAAGTGGCAACAGGGGAACACTGGGCTTTATACATTTTTAAGACAGCGGATAAAGTGCTGGTGTTCTTGGAGCGCGCTAAGCTGAGAATTGAATTGATGGCCTTTGCGAACTTACCCCTGGAGTGAGCAATGTGCTCAGTCCAGGAGTTGTTCGCAGCAAAGACCACCCCCAAATAGGGAAAATTGTTGATAGACCACAATTTATCTGCGCCTACCGAGATACTGCCTAGCTGTCGATTGTTAGGGCCACAGGACATAATAAAAGATTAAAATTGGTCTTTAAGTCGAGAGACTCCATGTAGTCGACAAATCCCTTCACCAAAATGCGTAAAGCATTAGGTGTGCGGCCCATAAGGACCGCATCATCTGCATAAAGCAGAACAGGTAGGGGATTGCCCAGAATTTTCGGGACATCGAGGGATAAAGAAGTAAGGCTTTTATGAAGACCATTAATATAAATAATAAAAAGAAGAGGGGCTAAGACGCAACCTTGTCTCACCCCTCTTTGAACTTTAAAAGTATTTGTAACTTCGCTCCCCAGGCCAATTCTGGCACAAGCATTTAGATCCTTGTGCAAATGGGCCAGAAAGTGCACAAGGGACTCATCTAGGCCATAATCCAAAAGGGCTGTCCAGAGTTTTGATCTGTTAACGTAATCGAACGCAGAGGACAGGTCCATAAAAGCAAGATACACTGGTGATCTGAGCGCGATATTGTATTTCCCCAGGATTAAATTATGATTAAGACACTGCTCAATGGTTCCGACCCTAATGCGGAAACCTAATTGGCAGCGATCCAAAATACCATTCTCCTCAGTCCAGCACAGAATTTTGTTGTATAAAATCCAGCCAAGAATTTTTAACGTGTTGTCAATAAGGGAGATAGGCCTGTAACAGCTTGGTTGGGAACGATCTCCTTTTTTGAAGATAGGGACAATGATACTAGTTGACCAAGTACAAGAAAGGGGAGCAACCGTAAAATTATTAAAAACATTTAAAAGGAGCGGAGCCCAGACATCTGGATGTGATTTAATGATGTCAATGGGCAGGCCATCTGAGCCCGGTGCCTTATTCCCCGTACTCTGGGTGATACCGTCCTCTACCTCAGACAGAGTTATGTCAGCCCTGGGTGGGTGGGAGAAGGACAATAAGGCTGAATCAGACTGGGGTGCAGTATAAATAGCACTAAAATGGGTAACCCAGGATTCGGCTGTAATAGAGCAGCTAATTGGGGTCATGAGCTGTCCAGAGGAACGTAAGTCTTTGACAGCTGACCAAAAAATATTTCCCTTCTTTAAATCAGCAGCTCTAGCCAAAGCGGCCCAGCGGTCTTCTAAGATCTTAATTTTCCTTTTATTTATGATAACTTTATACCTATGTCTTGCTTCTCTCACCTCACTAGGACAATTCGGTTTGAGAGACAAGACCCTTCGTAGTTCTCTGTTTGCCGCTGAGCACTCGCTGTTGAACCATCTGGGACCGGGTTCAATATCCCTACAGGATGTAGATAATAGGATTTTAGAGGCTGTACAAATATTAACAAAATCACAGACGGCCTGAGGGTGCGGAGCTTTATCTTATAGGCAAGAATTAAAAAGATGTAAATTGCCTCTAACTAAAGCATGAAACGTTTCCGTGATATTAACACCCCGCCATTTAAATCTGAGTTTATCTGTGGTGGGGCAAGATTCCTGGCACCACACTCTTTATTAAAAGTGGGCCGTGAATCCAGACTAATAACAACCCTAATGGGGTTGTGATCCCTTGGCTCATCGGGATATCAACACCATCTAATAAACAGTCAACTATGCGGGGTGAGGCAAAGAAATAGTCGATACATTAGGGGCAGAAGTTGTAATAATATCCATGACGTTTTGCAAGTTTTGGGTAGTTAAAAAAGAGAGCAATTCAGTACCCCTTTGACAGGCAGAGCCCGGCCCAATTGGCCAGTTAAACATTGTCCTACTATTTAGCTTGGCATTAAAATCTCCTCCCAGTAAGATCCCATACGTTTTGTCAAAATCTTGCCTAAATCTATGAAGTGTCTGTTCGGGGTAGTATTAAAATCATTATTATAAAAATTAATCAAGAAAAACGAGACTTTCCGTCTATATAAAAAAGCTTGGAAATGCGAGTTATCAGTTGGTATACTCTTAATATACCCACCCGCTGAAATGTTAAGCCAAGTTGATAGGCCGCCCGAGGGACGGCCCATTCTTTATTTAGCAGCTAGGGTGTTGTGGCATTGGAACCCATTAAGAAGCAATTCTTGTGTGGCCCAAGTCTCCTCGAACATCACAATATCCTGCTGGATCACCAGGCTGAGCCAATCCGGATCTTGCAGCCTGGATTGAAGACCAGCAATGTTCCAAGTCAAGACTTGTAAATCATTGCCTCCCACTACTTTGGTTAATCTATGTGAAAGAATGGGGTACAAAAGTGGTACTAGGGAGGAGGAGACGCTAACATGCTCTACATCATGTATTTGTGGTGATGGTTGTCAGTCAGGGATGTCTAAGTCTGACAAGGCAGAGAAGCGATTGACCAAGGGTAGTTCTGCAGGTGTGTTTATGAGCGGGTGGGTAGGTGGTTTATAAAAATAACCCAGAGGGAGAGCGCAAATGTCGGTGCAAGGCTCGAAAGTCTGCTCCTGTGAGAAAAGAACATTAAGTACCATATGTGGTTTACTGAAATTAATAACAATACAATCCCCCGTGATGTTTTGGGGGGATAAACCAACCCACCCCACTCTCTGAACCATTAGTATTTTGTGCAGGTTGGCAGTATTAAAACCTTTATATTTCTTAAGCCAATCCACGCACTTATTCCGCAAATCAACCCAAGACTCCCTCCCATTGATTGATATACAAGGGACGCCTGCCAAAACCACGACATAGGAACAAGAAGCCGGGGTAGGGTTCAGGACATCAGTACTGGGATGTTTATGAATAGGCAATGCTCTCGAGTTGGTCGGTCTATCCTTAGGTCCCCCGCTAATAGGAGGTAACTTAGGAGGAGGCTGTTTATTATGATCCACCGACCCAGAACCCCGAGGAGTGGCAATTTTTAAAATGCGACATGCTGACCAATTGTAAGTGGTTCACTAACAGTAGCCACCTTAGTCACCAAGGTATGATCAATGATTGGTGCGGGGGGACAATGTGCGTGATTATTTGCAGTAGGCCCTAAAGCGATCAATCGTTCCAGATCATCAAGTCTTTTTTGTAGTGAGCCAATATTCCTTTCAAAAAGTGCTTTAGTATGGCTCATCATTGTTCTCATACAAGACTCCAGGGCGTCCATTATATTGTCAGGTCTGGATAGACGCGGTGCGTCATCAGTCTGAGTACCAGTAGTGGAAGTGGTCGGTATGGGTGGAGGTGAAACAGTACTTCTGCTCATTTTAAAAGGGATTTTAGATTTATTAAAACCAGGGGGAGCAACTCATTTCCGTTTAGCTTCAGGCTCCTATAGCTTGGTAGAGGCCATAGTTTTGGGGGCATATGTCCGGGCTGAGAGTTTGGGGCGTTCGGGTAAGGTAGTGGATGGAGTATCCATAATTAATAAAGTTGGCGTTGGAGAGGGTTGGTCCTCGGGCAATGGCTGTAGGTTAGGCGACATTGACAGCGGCGGATAAAGGATATCACCCTGATGTAATGCATCTAAAGATGCACGTCTTTCCGCAGTTAATGCATCCAAGGATAAGCGCCGAACAGTAAGCTCGATTTCATGTGAGATATAGTTGTCAGCCCGAACTAAGAAATCATCCAATGTTCCCGCAGCCCCCTTGTGTTTACTCATTGTCAATGGTACACACACTCAAAATAACACCAGGCTACAAAAATATATGACCGGTCGCAATCGTACAAACACTACGGATAGTGATAACAGTAACTTCTGGCAAGTGTGCCCGGGTAGCAGGAGAAAGAGGGTGGGCCCAGTCTGGCCTCCTCCGGCCTGTGACGGCCTAGGACGGCCCCGCCCTTGTCCCGGGATTCTCCCGGGACGCTCCCGCGCACTTCCGCAACGTGTGGAATGAAGCGAATATTTATTCGCCTCCTGGCGCGATGACACTGTGTGCGGCTTCCGGGCGCTACTGGGGATGGTAGTCTCCCCGGGCTCACCCCCACACAGTAGCCGCAATGGTGTATCTAGGCTTGCGGCGGTAGGGGGTGAGCAGGGACAGCGGCAGTGAGGCAGCGGGTCAGGTGAAGATACGGGCTCAAGATTCAAAGCCCCCAGGGAAACAGGTAAGCTGTAGCGAACTCGCTAGTATTGCAAGGTTGTCCCCCACTCCGCCGGAATGAAGCGAATATTTATGCGCCTCCTGGCGCGATGACACTGTGTGCGGCTTTTGGCCGCGGGCACTGCTGGGGATGGTAGTCTCACCGGGCTCTCCCCCACACAGCGGCCGCAATGGTGTATCTAGGCTTGCGGCGACGGCGGGTGAGCAGGGACAGCGGCAGTGAGGCAGCGGGTCCGGTGAAGATGCGGGCTCAAGAGTCAAAGCCCCCAGGGAAACAGATAAGCTGTAGCGAACTTGCCAGTATTGCAAGGTTGTCCCTCACTCCGCCGGAATGAAGCGAATATTTATGCGCCTCCTGGCGCGATGACACTGTGTGCGGCTTCCGGCCGCGGGCGCTGCTGGGGATGGTAGTCTCCCCGGGCTCTCCCCCACACAGCGGCCGTAATGGTGTATCTAGGCTTGCGGCGGCGGTAGGTGAGCAGAGACAGCGGCAGTGAGGCAGCGGGTCCGGTGAAGATGCGGGCTCAAGATTCAAAGCCCCCAGGGAAACAGGTAAGCTGTAGCGAACTCGCCGGTATTGCAAGGTTGACACCGCCATTCAGAAAATCACTAGATAATTCCTGAACCTGGCATAGGGATTTTTTAACATAATTAAATTGGCACATCTGAGGCTAATAGTAATAAGGGGGAAAACGTAAATTTAAGAAACAAGGAGTAGATGTATTAACATTCCCCTTTGCGATTTCTAAATAGCAATTTTTAAGGATTCTCTATTTAGAAATCGCAAAATGCGATATATGTAAAAAATCGCTATTTATTAGCGATTTCTTCATCTTCCTTATTTGCGAATTCTCAATTTGCGAATTCGCAAATAAGGAATAATTTCCCATTCATTCCTATGGGCCAGGAGGCCCATAGGAATGATTGTGAAATACATCTCAATTTGTGATTCACAATTTGCGAATCGCAAAATGAGAATAATTTCAAGGGTGCAGGGGTGTCTCAAGGACACCCTGCTGATTCCTGAAATTAACATGTGTGTGCATATGGCGCACATACATGCCCTATGGGCATGTATGTGCGTCACATGCCACCTTCAAAAATGCCAAATTGTGCATTTTTAAAAGAATTCCAGTTTACCATCAACTACAAGTTGGTGGTAATTTGCGATTTCTTAACCAAAATTCGAAATTAGAAAATGCTGCATACATAGCATTTAAGGAATCGCAAAATTGAGATGCCTTAAATGCTATAGCAAAATAAGAAATCTCAAATTTTTGCGATTCTTTATTTTGCGATTTTTTGATGCATGCCAAAATATGCAAAAAGACCATTTACGATTCGCAAACGCCGTAAATCTGCGAATTCCGGTCTTTGCGAATCACAAATGGCTTGATACATCTAGGCCCAAAAGCACATGGAGACGCGTCAATCTGCCTTGTACACGTTCAACTGAGAAACATTCACAGACGCATCTCACACACACACGATGACTCACCTTTCATCTTAGAGCGTACAGAAACCGAGGGGCCGCAAGCCTTTTGTAAAGGAAATAAACTCTTCCATGTCTGGAATCACAAGTAGGAGCAATTAGAGCCTCACAACAATGACAGGCCTCTTTCCTTTACTGAAATACACCAGAATCAGGGCCTAGCTAAGCCAAAAGTGAATCAGAGTGCATTATTTTAATTTTCAACAATTGTAAAGAAATTATTTACATGCTTTTGTTATTATTTTTTTAACATGACTTGCACTTTTTTGAAATACCAACTCTTCCATGTCTATCAAAAGTCACATGTTACCTGTGTCACTCACCTGATCCTTCACAAGTGACTTTGCACCAGTATAAATATGGCTCATCATCATGGTGTAAGCAGATGTAGTGAACAAGGTGGACTTGTCCGCCGAAACGCGTCTGGTCGTTTTTTGGGGAAATTAAAAACCTTTGATCTTCATCCACGGAGTCGGTGCCTGTTCTTTCTTATGCCAAACCAGGATTGGATGTATATATATATATATATATTCACTGAAAAAACAAAGGTTAAAGTGACATTATTGTCAGGTGAATATATCAGTGATAACATAAACGTTTTCAACAAAAAAAAGAACAAAAATGCACCAGTTGTTTTTGGAAGAACCAACTATATCTTGCTTCTCACCATGCACTGATCATGACCTCACCTTTGACATCCTTCATGACATGTTCTATGACATCATTTATGACATCACTGATCACATCTCAAATGACATCACTGATGACATCATCCACTGAGTGTGTTGGATTGTTTTATAGTTTATGTAGTGGTGGGTAACTACTATTTTTCTTTTCTACCTAATTTTGTACAGCCTGTGTCCAGATAATTGGTATATGTGTTTACAAAATGCATGTTCTCCCAAAGCACCAACGGTATGTGGAGGTACTAAACATGGTATAAATCTTTGTATTAAAGAGTAGCTCTGTGTGCAGGTGACAGTTGAAAAACTTGTGTTCATTATGTTCCACACCAATTATTTGGTACAGTAGAAAAAGTTTCCAGCAGGGCAAAGATTCTATGTACTATATACTAAGTATTGTAAGCAGCGCTGAGTTATTAGACAGCATCGTCTCAGCATGACAATTTTTATTTAACATAGAAGACTGTGTGCACCAGCCACTAAGGGCCATATGTATCAAACAAAATTGCAAACGCCGAAATTCTGCGAATTTCGGCGTTTGCGATCGCAATTTTGCTTTGTGGTATGTATGAGGCAAATCTGCCTGCAAAATATGGAATCGCAAAATTCGCGATTCCATAAATGCAATGTAAGAAGCACCAAAAAAGTGCAATTTGGCCTTAAGAAATCGCAAATTACCACCAACTTCAAGTTGGTGGTAATTTGCGATTTCTTTGAAAAACGCACTTTTTTGCATTTTTCAAAGTGCAATGTGAAGCACATACTAGCCCTTAGGGCATGTGTGTGCGTCACATGTGCACCCATGATTATTTCAGGGGTACAACAGGGTGTCTTTTTGACACCCTTGCACCCTTGAAATTGCATTCTCAATTTGCAATTCGCTAATTGCTAATCGCAAATTGATAATGTCTTCCCATTCATCCCTATGGGCCTCTAGGCCCATAGGAATGAATGGGGAGGTATTCCTTAATTGTGAATCGCAATTTGAGATTCACAATTAAGGAATAAGTAGGATTTGCAAAATGTATTGCAAATCCTATATACATTGCATTTTACAATTCTCAAATAGTGATTTACAAAAAATCGCTAATTGAGAATCGCAAATGCTGATTTTGATACATATGGCCCTAAGCTACATACACGTGCTTCTTATGCTTCAGAAGATGGGCTATCTGTAACGTTTTCACTACATTAGTACGGCTGCAGGTAGTATGATCTTCAACACCTTAAGACCTTGGTTATTTTAAGTGAATATTCGCTCTTTGGACATGTTTTGCATAGAGTGTACGCTATGTATAGTAGATACTTTTTAACCGCATCTCTGCGGCGGCTTATCCTGCTGCGGTGGTGTTTCCCGCTTTTCCAGCATACGAGCGCCGTAACTGATGACGAGCTGAGCTCGTCATCAGCATCGAAGGGGTTAATACTCTGTGGTGTATTTCTCGTTAGAGTTCCACTGCCTGCATAGAGTTCATAGAGTTCTTCATAGAGTAAATACTGTTAACAGTACACACTTCTTTTCTACTCATAACCACTTAATTTTTCAATGTAAGTTCAGTTACTGTAATGCATTTGACACAGGTATAGTATGTCCATAGTAGAGCCTTAGTTATGAAGCAGGCCTTGAGGATCTGGAGGAAATTGATTGTCCATGAACAGTTCTTTTAAAAAAAAATATTATTTTATTGATTTTCAAGATTTCTACAATTCAAATCAAAAGGAACAGGTAACAACAAAAAATTAAACAGTGGTGTATAAATAGCCATCTGTATGATCTAATCATTAGACAGAACAATGTTCTAAAACACAATATTGCAGTGAGCCCAGTGACGCACAACACAGTATACACAGACAGCAGGTGCCGTCTAATAAACAGACGGACAAGACGATTCTTAATTTGACAGTAATATATGATGATTCTCCACAATGCTCACTGATACCGCACACAATTATAGCTCCTCCATTTCCCAATGAATGCACACAGTTAGGTACAGTAATATGTGAGTCATACAGGCCTAACATTAGCTCCAGTATCCACTGCAAAAACAGGGCTAGTAGACCTTGCACAAACTCAATCAATAAATGGTTCCCATATCTCCCTGGGACCGGAGGTGGATGGCAGTAGTTCCCAGTACGTGGCTAGCTGAGTCTGCCCATACGTGACCTCTTTCACCCAGTCTTTGGTTGTGGGTTTCCTCTTTTCCCCCCAATGCAGAGCTATCAGCCATTTGGCGAACAGCAATAATAGCGCATGTAGTTTGCGTTTTTTAACATGTGTGTGCCTGACATACCCTAGCTGTCCCAACAGCGGGGATGGGGGCACCTCTAGACCCAGTATCTGGTTTAAGGATTCAAAGATTTGGAACCAATACTCAGTGATGACTGGACATCCCATTCCCATATGAAGGAAGGAGCCAGCGGGTGACCACACCGCAACTACTGTCATCGTCTCTGAGTCCCATTTTATATAAACTAAAGGGCGTCCTATAGTAGAGATGTATACATTTGAAATGTATTAGCCAAAGTTTACAGTTAGGGCATTTCCTAGTCACCCCATTGCAGGGACGGAGTTTGTGGAAAGCCCGAGGGAATGGGGGGACAGACATATACTGACCAACTTTGTCACCCCGTCCCCGGAGGACCTTCTAAAAATCTGTAGATCCGTCAAGTCGGGTTCCCCACAGGACCCCACCACACCGAAACGACTAGTTGATAGCTTGCCAGTGCTGGAACCATACATCAGACACCTACTGGACGTGTCATTTAGGACTAAGACCGTGCCCAGAGACTGGAAGCAGGTGGTGGTTCTACCTCTTAGGAAGAAACCGAACATCAGCTTCGAAAAGCTGGAGAACCTCTGACCTATCTCCCTTCTGCCCTACTTGGCCAAAGTGGCGGAAAAAACGGTAAACATACCTCTGATGGATTACGTGGAAGAGGCTGTCCTCCTGCACGACACCCAGTTTGGTTTCCGCCCCCGCCACTCAACTGAATCAGCGCTTCTGATGGCTGTGGAGACCCTAAGTCAGGGGGTGGATGAGGGACAGACCATGGCCCTCATCCTATTGGACCTGAGTGCAGCATTCAACACTGTAGCTCACACCACCTTGCTACAGTGTCTGAATAGTGGAGGGATATCTGGAGCTGCACTCGAATGGATCCAGTCCTTCCTGATGGGGAGATGCTTTCAGGTCCGCCAGGGCGAGTGTTATTCTAGGGAAATCGGTTTGGGCCAGGGCGTGCCTGAGCCCCACCCTATTTAATCTATATGTCTCCCCAGTGGCCCCTATTGTTGAGGGCCATGGTCTGCACATAGTGTCCTACGCCGACGACACGCAGTTGGTTATCTCCCTTTCACGTGCGCCCGGTCTTGCGGTGGACAGATTCAGAGCCTGCATGCAAGAGCTGCAACCTGGATGTCCACCAACTGCCTCAAATTAAATGGCAGTAAGACCGAGGTGCTCGTGGTGGGAGGGAACCCATCTGTCTGGTCGTCGGGGTGGTGGCTTTCATGCTTAGGCGAGGTTCCAACACCCTGTCAAGAAGCTAGGAACCTTGGAGTTTGGCTTGACGCGGACCTGTCCTTTGGACCTCAGATAGGCCGTGTGGTGGGTGTTTGCTTCAGCGTCCTAAAAAGTCTATGGAAGGTTTTAGATCTCCTTCCTACATCAGCCCGTAGGATGCTGGTGCATGCCCTCGTCACATCGTGCCTGGACTACGGCAATTTGCTGTATCTGGGAGCAACCAGTAAGGCAATAAATCGCCTCCAGGTGTTGCAGAACGCGGCAGCCCGCCTCATTCTGCAATTTCCCAAAAGATCGGCTTCCAAAGCTGCCCTTCAGACCCTTCATTGGCTCCCAGTAAGAAGTAGGGTCGAGTTTCAGGCCCTTTGTAGTTGCCATCGAATCCTTACTGGGAAGGCACCAGCACCGCTCCAGAGTCTGGTAACCAGATACGCGCCCACGCGTGCCCTTCGCTCCTCCTATGGAGGCCTATTAAAGGTCCCTAGGATAAGAAGGGCTCCCATGGGAGGTAGGTCTTTTCGCTACCTGGCGGCGAAGAGCTGGAATGCCTTACCTCTGGACCTTCGCCTGGAGCCATCTGAACCCGGCTTCAGGAAGAAGTTAAAAACACACCTCTATACACGGTAACCAAGCAGACCCTGTGGCCCAGCTTGCATGAGTTCTTCTGTCTTAGCGCGGGGACACGCCATCTGAGCGTAACCAGGCGCTTTATAAAACTCCCTTATTATTATTATTATTATTATAATTCAGTCATTTGAGCACAACAATATGACCACTAGTCAGGGGGGGAGCTAACTCAGTATCCCATTTAAGGCGAGCACTGGAGGTAGTCACGGGTGCGTCATTCTGCATATGAGTATAAACTCTGGTGATAAGCTTGCGTGGCAATGGTGTACTCAACACATTTTCTAGAGCAGCCAGTGAGGGAGGCTGGGATGGGAAGTCGCCATGTAACTCTCTGCAGGCTGCGCGGATTTTGTGATATAAAAACGTCTCACCAAAAGATACCCTCTGGCCTTCCTCCACGCTCAGAGGGTACCTTGTTGTTTATTTCATCTCTAACATTGGGAAGCATGGGATTCTGAGCCAGGGGGATAGAAGGTGCCTATAAGATCTGTGCACCTGCTCCTCTATGTAGCCCATCCCAAGCCCATCTGAGAGTTTCAGGCAGGAGTGTCTATGCAATCTGTGGGACATTTATACTGCTGATACACTGCCACCCTGAGCAGAACAGGTGCAACTGCATCTTTTTCCACAGCTACGTGAGGCTGAAATGGTGTCTAGTGTACCCAATATTGCAAGAATTACGCCTGTGCATGAAAAGCGTACAGCTTCATGTCCGGGGCACCCAACCCACCCTGCTAGGTCAGCAAGGACAACAGATCCCAAGACGCCCTGGCCTGGACCACCGCCTATATCAAGGATATCAATAGAGATCTCAATAACCTAAAGAAGGATTGGGTAAGTATAAGTGGAAGATTCACAAATAAATATAAAAATTTGGGTAGCACGATCATCTTAGCCAATGAGATTTTACCTGCTAGTGACAGTGGAAGTTTGGCCAACAGATGCATCTTTTCCTCCAACCAAGCAATGGCTTTACCATAATTTAGGTTCCATAACTCTTGTAGATCCCTACTTATCCAAATTCCTAAATATTTCACTGCATCATTTTCCCACTTCAACTGGAATTCCGAGGTTGCTGCCTTGGTATTATCAGCAATGTTCCCTCTCATTTTTTCCTCTGTGTGCGGCAGTGGAGGGTCTCTGTGCGCTGCAACCATGGCTATGTGCGCCAGGAATCAGACCACGCGCGTGTGCAGCGCCAAATGTCACTCTAAACGTTTACTTAAAAAAGTGAAAAGATGGTGCATTTTTACATATACAGCGCCACATTAAGGGTCAAGGACGGTTTGCAAATTGGATAAACACGCCATGACATGAATTGGTTACACAGGCAAGTACACTTCAGGTTTGGAAAAGCACAAGACTCCAACGGTGGTATAATCATAAGATTTTTACTAAATATTCTTAACTGGAGCACTGTTCATTGGGTGGGGAAATGTTGAGAGCTTATAAAATATCACATATGCACAATAAGTTACACAATTACATAAAATATTTACAATTTGATCTGAAAGCTACTGAGTAATGTTGGGCTATTCCACCAGAGATAGCTTGTGAAACTCTGACGTCCAGGCAAACATGGGCTGTAGGAGAGGGACGTTCAGACACGTACTAGGAAAAAAATCCTACACCCTCTCCTCTTACATGGATGCTCACAGGATTGTTGCATACATTCTTTCACTTTGAAGTTAGAGAAAGAAAAGTAAACACCAAGCCCCTTCTGAAGCAAGAGCTTGACATTTGACCTTGTCTTTGAGTGCACCGCAAATGTGACAAGATAAGACCAAGATGTAAAGGCCTGTGTACAGAAAGTGAGTTTGTGGAACAATATAGTAATCAAAGTTTGGGAAACCAGAGAGACGAACTCAAGCTGGACAGCCTAAACCCAATTAATCCAGCAAATCGAAAGCATGATAATGTGAGTTACAAACCCCTTAGCCAACGATAAGCAATGGTCAGAATGCATTCCTATCGCAGCTTTCTGAATGTCGCCAAAATTAGCAAACCAGACAGCGTAAGGCTTTCAGCTAAAAAAAATGAAAACTGGCAGGAAAACAACACATTGCTGCAGGTAGGCAGGGACGGAGTTCAGTAACAGACCAGGGGATGACAGGAACGGGCAACATTGCTACAAGTGGGTAGGGAAGTAGTGCAGTCACAGATCAGGAGGTGGCAGAAATGGAAAACCTTGGTGCAAGGGGGCAGGGAAGAAAAAAACTTGCTGGGGTAGAGAACAACCGCAGCAGTGAAAGTGACTGGGAAGGGCCCATGGTTAGCACTGAGCACTCAGTTAGGCTACCTTAAAGCCATGCATGTTGCCACCGGGTGCTGGCTTCCTGGGGGCGCTGTATTTGCAAGTTTATTATGTTCTTTAAAGCACCTGCTGCCATGTTCCTTTCCTCCAGCAATTACCAGGCCGCACAAAAATGTCAAGTTAACTCCTGTGATTAATGTTACTCCAGGAGAGAGATTGGAGTTTTGTATAGTTCATGTTTTGACGTCTGTGAAGGTAGTGCAGAGGGTTAATATGCCTGCTGCAATGAACGTGTACCATGTAGATTACAGAGTGCATATAATGTAAATAGATCAGCAGGTTACTGCTTTACTTTTGCACTAGAGCCTCTTGCAGTTTGAGGTCCGGCACCATATGGTGAAGTGGGGGTTTGGTGTGGGGTGAGGGGGTAATCTACTTGGTGTCTTTATATGCGGACTATACTCTTTTTTGTTTATCATCTCCTCTGCGGTCTCTGCCCATCCTACTGTTTTATTTAACTGCTTTTGGGGAGCTATCAACCCTCCACCTTAATCATGGTAAGTCCCTTGTGTTCCCATTAGGGACTCTGTCTACTTGCGAAGAGGGGAAATTGCTGATGGTACCCCTTCGATGGGAGCTGGACTCCTTCCACTGTCTGGGAATGGTTATTGCCCAAATCCCACAAAGGCACAAACAATGCCACATAGAGAAGGTAATTGAGGGAATGCACTCATTCCTACGAATCTGGACTTCCCTTCTGCAGCCTCTTAGGGGCCGTGTAGCTGTCATGAAGATGGTGTTTCTGCCCCGGTGCCTCTATTTTATCTAACGTTCCTTTGACATGTAGTCCTGTGATGTCTATCGTAGACTGACCTCTCTTCTGATGTCTGTGATCTGGGCATGGGGCGGAGTAGAGTGGTTAGGATCCATATGATGCTACAACTGGAAATAGAGGTCTGGCTGTACCTGGCGTAGAGCAAGACTACTTGACTCCCCAAATACAACACACAGCGCATTGGCTGATCGAGGAGGGCAACTGGGAGAAGTCACTGTTGGGAGATTTTGGGGGGTTGTCGACCCTACCTCAGTTCTTGATGGCAGGGTACAGGGATGTAGATAATGGCTCTTATTTAGTCAGACATACTGCTTCACTGTGGGAATATACTGTTAAAAGTGTTTGTGACTTGGTCTTCTGGGATCTCCCTGCTCTTAGACTGTTGGGGGCTTCTGTGGGCTTGACTGCATGGAGGACAGGTTGTTGTGAAGTGCTAGGGGACCTGTTTCCTAATGAGTAGTTTACAGATTTTGAGGCAGCACAGGAGTGCTTCAGTGTAGGGCCAGGCCAGCATTGCTGCAAATGTGCGGGTCATATGGCCCACGCTTCCCAGGGCTCCAACGACCTCAAATACTTTTAGATGCCTGTTGGAGTTGGGCAGAAGCCATCAATGGATTTCACACCTTTATAAGGCATTGACAGCGGACTGTATGCAGGACCCATTCCTGGCCCGGGAAGGCTAGGTGGGGGTGCTAAGGGTTTCGTTTGATTATGTCTTTTGGTACCAGATGTGTGCACTGGTGATGATGGTGTTGAATAATACACCATTCAAACTCCTGCATTTCCATTTCGTTCATCCTACATATTTCACAACGGTGTTGATGCATAGAGTAGATCTGGTAGGACTGAGTTGTGTCGAGCCCCGATGGCTTCCTTCCTGCACTTAGCATGGTCATGTCCTGAGGTGTATGACTACTGGGCAAATGTGTTTATACATGTCTGCACCCTAGTACAGATTCCTTTGACTATGGACCCACGTGTTTGCTTGTTGGGGATGTCTGTCCACCTAAGGGCCTAAAAATGGCCTTCAGGTTCCTGCATTTGATGTTGTTCTTGGCAAGAGACTAGTCGTGATTACTTGGATAGCTCATGTTGATCTGAGTGGAGAACGGTGGGTGGTGGATGTGGTTGAATGGGCTGCAACTGAGAAGGTTAGTTTGAGAAGGTGTATGCATGATGAGAGGGCTGTGGAGGACATTGAAGAAGGTGGGACTATTGGACAGGCTTATTGATCCAGAGGGGGTACGTTCTTTATCCACGTCGGACAATAAAGGGTCTTCGGACTCTACTGAGGCATAAAATGATTTTATTATGTTCTTTGTGTGGGATCGGAGGCTGGGAAAGTGTGAGGGTGGGATAGTACGTTGGTGGGCCTGTGCAGATGTCATCTCTGTGATGTTAAATTGATTTCACTGTGAGACATTACCATTTACTGTGACATGATCGGCTGTGGCAAGTAGTTTGGTAACTGTTGGTGCCAGTTGTATTTGATGAATCCAATAAAATATTTCTTTAAAAAAATCTAAAAGATTTGTTAACAACCATTTATATTCTAATCTTCCCTGGATATTTCACCGGCAAGCGAGGTACATCAAGACACCTCTGCACAAAGTTAAGGAAGTTTCTTATTAAAGAAATAATTCTGTGATGTGGGGCAATTTAGACAACCGTGAATACTGCTCCTCAGATGTGTTGCTATTAAGTCCCTATCTCAGAATCTCTGGGGATAGGGGGAAGGATCTCAAGGTTAAACAGCTTGACAGCTGTTAGAAATGGGGATTTCTGGTTGGCTAAGGCTTGCGCCAAAGCCAGGCAGAAACCACCACTCTAGTCAGGGTAAGGAAGTCACCCGCCAAAGATAACCCCTGCTCACCCCCTTGGTAGCTTGGCACGAGCAGTCAGGCTTATCTCGGAGGCAAGGTGTAAAGCGTTTGCGCGTGCACCCAGCAACAACACCCAAGGCCCACCACAAAAGAAACTCCACACAAGGTTATATATAAAAATTGCCTTTGTATTATACCAAACACATTAGATAATAAACACACAATGTACACTGTGCCACTGGCACGGGCGGAATTTACAAGGGATTATATACATAGGACAGGGCCACATGGCCAACTGTCAGGAATAAGCACTTGGTAGAACTAGTACTTTTTCGGAATGGCACTTAGAACACAGGATAATTGTAGAACCAAATAGCAAATGTAGCACACAACCAGTAATCACTGGTAAAAGGTAAGTACACACTAAGCAAATCTAACCACCTTAGGCATATATCACGCAGGGCACCATGAACTCACTAGTAGAACCTATATTAGGAAAAACAACCTCCTAAGCATCAACATACATTCAGAGGTATAGGCAATAAGGCATTTGCATATTATCACATTAGGTAAGTGTCACATTTGCGCCAAAAAGTACACAGAACTGACCCCAGGCCAACCTGGCCTCTCAGGGGCTCACATGCCCAATGTCCAGAATGTCTAGGCTGGCTGCGCAGGCAGCCAAAGAAGAATGCGCAAAAGAACAGGCCTAAACGTAGCAGCTGCCCACTAAGTGCTGGGCAGCTGTAGGAACAGAACCTGGCACCAGCGCGCCTCCTGGCTCTCTTCTGGGGCTCTGAATATAGGAATGCGGCCCAACGCGACATGGGAGCCTCGCGGGCTCGGAAACAAAATGCCTCCTGGAGTCTCGTGGGTTCAAAATAACACTGCTGCCAACAGGGGGGAGCGGCCTGCTGCCATCCGGGGCCATTCTACCTCCCGAAATGCCCCCTTCGTTGGAGTACCCCCTCTGGGGACTCGGAAATTGACACCGACTCTGGCGTTAAAGTCCTGCTCTGGGGACTCGTGAAATAATGGCCCCCGGAGCCCTCGTGGGCTCGGAACAAATGCTGCCAATCTGGGGGAGCGGCCCGCTGTCATCCGGGCCGCTCTACCCCTACAAAAACTGGCCCGAAACAAAAATAGCGCTACGGGGGGGGGGGCAGGCACAGGCAATGTGCCCCGACATCCCTCCTCTCCCCGAAGGAACACAACGGGCCCTAATCACCGGCTTGGTGGGACTCCTCTGGTCGGTGGTGCGGGCGGGGCTCTCTGTCTCCGGGGCTCCCTACACCGCATGGGAGCCCCGCAACACTGGTGCTGGCTTCTGCTTGCGGCCCCGGGGCTCTCCCTAACTCACGGGAGCCCCAGGCCGTGGGACGCCAGGACTCGGCCGGCTTTGCTTCCCTTCTCGGCGTCGGCGGGCGGGACTTCCTGGAAGCAAGCGGTAGTCCCGGCCCACTCCAGGCGCCCGGCCGCCTGAATTCCGGTTTTGGCGGCATTTTCCTTCCCGGTGCCACGGCGGAGAAACTTAGGGCACAAATGAGGGGTAGGCTCCCTCAGTGAACAAAATAAACGTAGAAGCAGGGTGGGCACCCGCTAAGGTGCACATAAACGGGGTGGGCACCCGTAAATAAGAATAAAATAAAAATGAAGACACAGGGTGGGCACCTGCGCACTCGGGGGCATACAAAGGGCAGGAGCGCTTCCCCCCGAGGGAAAATGACAGAAATGCCCAGAAATGAAAAATAAAGCGCTCTCAAGGAGCTGGTGGCACAGACAGCGCCAAAGGCCCCAGAGATGACCCCTACAGCAAGAAGGGTCCCAGTAACACAGGACAAGGCTTCCAGGGCAAGGAAAGTCTCCCAGCCATCCTTAGGCCAGGCAGAAGGGGCCCCAGAAAGAAGTCCTCCAGCAATCCAGGGGCTGGGCAGGGCCCAGGGAGACAAGCCTTCCCTGGGCCCCAGCAGCAGCATGCCCCTGGTAGAGTCAATTCAGGAAACAGGAACATTTAACATGAGGTCACAGCCTCTTTTTATATACCAAATCCCTTTGTCTCTAGGGTGCAGGGTGGGGAAAAACCAGACGCAGCTGGTTCTGGAGCACTCTGTTGTGCTAAGCCACTCTCCCCATTCACAGGACAAGCTAGAGACATCAGTCGCACCACAGGGGGCGGAGCCAGCATTGTGTAGTGAAAGCCCAGCCCTATTCAGGTCCCAGGTGCAGCTCCTCCCTGCCATCAACATGCAGATCTCCCCATTCACCACTGGGGCAGACCCATCCTGACTCCTGGAGCCAGGAACACCAGCCAGCTCCATCCAATCACAAGCCAGACATCCAATTCACATTCACTGCACAGACAGGTAAACTTCTAGACGTGGCACTTCCACACTAGACACCATAAATCTACGCACATCATCGCGCAGGATTTATTCACACGAGTTCGCACATACCAAACTCGACCCTGCACTCCCCACACATCAGGAACTACCATGGACACACATATTCCCCATGCATTCCTATGGGAGGGCAGGTCAATCTCACAAACACACTCAGAGAGCCCACGCACTTTACACTGTGCCACAGTGCTAACGTGCGCAAAGATCAGAAATCACTATACTTATCTCAGAGTTCAATGCAAAAAGTTCAGGGGTGAACCTGCCAGAAGGGCCAAGTCCAACAACAGCTACATTTTAAATGCCAACAGGGGTACTACAGTCCCTCGAGGCTCACTTTATGGAGGGTTTTATCATTCTTTTAGATACATGTAAAGCAAACGCTTGACCTCTTGGGACTTGACTCTTGTTGACTGTCATATGATAATACCTTCAACTGTTTATAAAATTGTCAGATATTCCTTGTTAGAAGGAATTTTCCCAACCTCCTTAATGGTTTTCAAACGTTTGATACTGCTGACCATGAATAGTTATCACAAAGACTTTTTAGTGTCTGCGGAACACATCATAAATTTTGGATTCCTTTATCGGAACCATAAATGAACTTTGTTATCCCTGTCTTTTATTGTTATCTATTCGTCTGATTAAAGAAAACAACTGCCATGTAGTCCTATGCAGATGTCACAAAGATATACATCTTAGCAACATGTACGAAAATAAACCTGGAAACCTTCCAGGCGTTTTACCGTGTGGGGAACAAAACATCTATCATGTTTTTTTTATTGTGACCTGTAAACGCTGTCTTTATCCCCTGTCGTTTTTATTATCTATATGATTTATTTGATTCATCTGATTAAAAGAAAATCAGACTTTAGTCCTATGCGGTACCAAAATCAATCTGAAAAAAGATCTTCTGGCTTTGTCTCAAATACATTCTTCTAAGAGTGACTGCAAACCTCAGTGGAATAAATCTAAAAAGTATCTCCTTCATCATTAGGATGAAGGATTCTGCAATCACGAAGACACCCAAGAAAATAACCTCTTGATTTTTAATTAACTCATTCATTACAAGGCGAAAAGCTGAAGCCAAACACAAGCAAAGTGCCCATTGCATTAGATGCCAGCTACACAGCAAGACAAACGCGAGAAATTAGTTCTTTTGAAAGCACGTCACGCGTCTAGATAGTTGCGTATTGAACATGCTGTTTTCTAGACATTTACAGTATTAATCTATTTACGTGTGAACGTCATAACCAGTGAGTAATTGTCTCACTGGGCCCCCACAATTATGAGTTGTTCCAACCAGGCCATCTGGCTGCTCGAAGCAGCCAAACCTTCCAGGTGAAAACGCTACCAAAACCCCACAGTAACATTCTTGTGATTGGAACAGGACGCAGCATCTTCTGTAGTCCTCCTGGACTAAGCAAAGGCAATGTGTGTACTCACAGACCTTTATGTAGGAATAGAGGCCTCTCTTTAAGATCTCTTGTGAATTAGGTTTCCTGTATTTTTCACATCCCACCTGAATAATTCTGTTTGCTGTTGTTTTGATCTCTCATTCGCCCTTTAACATTTGTTGTTGTATCTTATCAATGTTTATACCAGATTTTTGTTTTAAACAGTGACTTGAAGGTCCCATTACTAATTTCAGCAGTGAGCCCCTGGGTAAATATGCAGACCCAGCTGCATGTATTATGCGAACGAAAGGCAGAGCAAAAGCAAACTTGAGAAGTAAGGATTTCTCCTCCCCTTTCCCAGCGCACAGCATCTGGGCCCACATGCATCAATGTAGGATTTTGCATTTCTTAAATAGCGAAAATTAAGGAATCGCTATTTAGGAAATGCAAAATGCTATGCATCATTTTTTTCGGTATTTCTTTGTGATTCGGTAAAAATCGCATTTTTTACCGAATCCCAAAGAAATACCGAATTCTTAAGTTAATTTTCGCAATTTCCATTGATTCCTATGGGCCAAAAGGCCCATAGGAGTCAATGCAAATTGCGAGTGGCACTTAGAAAATTTCATGGGTGCAGGGGGGGGTCCAAAGGACCCCCCCATGCACCCCTGAAATGTATTTTTCGCATCATGTTGCACACACACATGTCCTAAGGACATGTGTGTCCGTAACATGAATGTTGAAAAAATAACATTTTAAGCATTTTAAACACTTTTTCCAAATTTACCGAGTGGTTCAACCACTCGGTAAATTTGGAACCCTAAGTGCGAATTTTCACTTGTCAAAGTGATGATGCATTGCTTTTAAGAAGTCGCACATCTGTGACTTCTTAAAAGCACCCGCAATTTTAGAACTCGCAACAATGTTGCAAATTCTAAAATTGCTTCATGCATCCCAAAAAGCACTTTTGCATTCGCAAACGGCCGATTTTAAGGAATCGCACCGTTTGCGAATGAAAAAGTGCTTGATGCATGTGGGCCCTGATTCCTGCATAGTATATATACGTCAGATCAAGGCTGTGGGACATCTGCCATGTAAATATTTGGGTTGGAACGACTGTTTTGACCCTGTAATTGCTACCAGAAAGTTAATTTACCCAACCTGTTTCCAAAGACAAATCTCGAGTTATTGATGGCTCTACAGTCCATGATGCTTTTATGCTAATAATCTTTAATTAGAAATGTCTAGTTGCTGTCTTGACCCAATTAACAGCCCGATTCATGAAACGAAATTGCGCTCGCAAAGGGCCAGATTCTGAGAATCTGGGCCTTTGCGAGTGCGATTTTAGCATTTGGGATTCATCATCCCAAATGCAAAAATCGCTATTTGCGAAATCGCATATTTGCGAGGAATTGGATTTAAGGAATCTCTAATAGAGATTCCTTAAATGCAATTCATCACCCTATTTGAAATTGCGAATTCGCAATATTTGGTCGCAATTTACCACGAAATCTGACTTTGTGGTAAATTGCGAAAAACGAGTAAAAAGCACTTTAGTGCATTTTTTTCTTTTGCATGTTACACACACACATGTCCTTTGGACATGTGTGTGCGCAACACCTGTTTGAATTTGCATTTAAGGGGTGCTACAGGGTGTCCTTTGGACACCCCTGGCACCCTTTAAATCGCTATCTTATTTGCGATTAGCAAATTGCTAATCGCAAATAAAGAATACTCCCCATTCATTCCTATGGGCCTTTTGGCCCATAGGAATGAATGGGGAGTTATTCCTTATTTGCGATTAGCAATTTGCTAATCGCAAATAAGGAATGTGTAGGAATCGCATTTAATTTTGCGATTCCTACATGAATCCCGTTTTGCGACTCTGTAATAGCGATTCCTTATGAATCGCTATTACAGACTCGCAAAACGGGTCTTTGATGAATCTACCTGTAAGTGATGGATGTCCCTGAATTAAGCGAGGCTGCGGGGGAGATTGAGTGCTTTTATTTAAGAATCCATGTTAATTGCAGCCCCTTCACGAGCGGCGATTAACATTGATATTTAAATAAAAGCACTCAATGTGCCCGCAGCCTCGGGTTACTCCAAAAACTATACAGCAAGTCTGCAAACAAGGCAGATTAGCCTAGAAATACACGCACTGTTTTTAAACTTGCTGTATTGTTCTGATAGTAACGCGAGGGTGCGGGCAGATTGAGTGATTTTGTTTAAGTATCTATGTTAATCGCAATTAACATAGATTCTTAAATAAAAGCACTCAATCTCCCCCGCAGCCTCGCGTTACTAATAAAACATTACAACAAAGAAAGGCGCATCAGGGAAATATATAAAGCAAACGCAAGTGGCCAGATGGAAACACTTACCTAAGCTCCTTTCGCCGCCGTCTCCTGCAATCCGGAAATGCCCACATTTCACGCCGCGCGCCTTTTAAAAGCGGCAGCGGCGCGAATACTCTCGCGGGATGTGCTCTCTCTGCCCTCTGTGCGCGCTCCACACATGGGACTGCACGCTCGGGGGTAGAGAAGTGTGCGCGCGCGCGCATCCGTCCGGCTTCTTGGGAACAGTGATTATCAGTGAGGGGAAATATCACGGATTTAGACCAATTTATGGTTACACCAGAGAGGTCCCCAAATTTGATACATTTTCTCAAAACAACATCCAGATTGTGCTCAGGGTTAAAAAAATATACAAAGTGACATAGTCGGCATAGAGCGATATCAGAAGACTTCTAGCGCCGAATCCTATACCTTTGTCCGTGTGGTGTTGTCTAATACGAGCTGCTAACGTATCCATCGCGATAGCAAACAATAAAGGGGACAGCGGGCACCCCTGCCGTGTACCTTGCGTTATTTGGAACGGGCGGAGACCATATCATTTACCCGTACCCTAGCCGACGGTTCAGTTTATAACAGTCTTATCTATTTAAGAAAAAGATGGCCAAACCCCATTCTTTCCAAAGTTCTGAAGGGATATGGCCATTCAAGTGAGTCAAATGCTTTAGTGGCATCTAAGAAAACCACTGCTGCCTGTACACCAGGGTGTAAATAATGTAGAGCTGAGAACACCGTTCTAAGGTTAAGAGAGGCAGATCTCCCGGGTATAAAGCCAGATTGATCCGGTAGCGCTATCATGAGGAGTAGAGGTTGCAGCCTATTCGCTATCAGCTTTGCCAACATTTTAACGTCTACATTAATAAGTGACAATGGTCTGTAGGAGTCTAGATCAGTGTGCGATTTACCTGGCTTTAGTAAAGTAATAATGATAGCTTTGCGCATAGACTGTGGTAGTATAACCGTGTCACATGCTTCCCCATATACCGCGAGGAGTTTGGGCACCAGCTCTTCCACATAGGTTTTGTAGAAGGCAGTCGTCAGGCCATCCAACCCAGGGGCCTTATCCAGAGGCAAGCTAGTAATAACATTCTTTACGTCTTCAACTGTGAACAGTAGGTGCATATATTCCCTGTGGCTATCATCAAACCATACCAGCGCCACGGAGTCCAGGAAATCCTGCATACCCTCCGGACAAACAGTTTGTTTGGCAGTGTATAAGTCGGCATGAAACAATGAGAACTCATTTAAAATAGCTGAGGAGCCCCTGACAGTTTCACCCCTTTTATTAATAATTTCGGGGACAAAGGCCATGGAGCGCGGGACCCGAAGCATGCCAGCCAGTGTACGCCCCGGTCTGTCTCCTTACCCATATCTCCGGGCTTCTGCATATTTCCCGAGGGAGGTCCCTTTGTGCCTCCTCCTCGTATTCTAACAATTTGACATTCAACTCAGCCAGAAGGGCAGACTCACCCCCAGAATGTATACGTGTCTCCAAGTCTTTTATTTGACGCTCAATACAACACAAGGTGGTTCTAATGGCCTTAAGAACACCCGCTTGTCGAGAGTTCCATTGACCTCCTATTGACCGCCTTGAACGCTTCTCAAAGCAAGGCCTCAGTGTCGAACCCCCGTGTTGAGCGTGAAGTAATCAGTTATATCAGTACATATTTCCTCTTTGAATGCCTCATCCAAGAGTGCCTGTGGGGGCAGCCTCCAGGAGAATTCATTCTGTGTAGTGTTGGGCAAAGGAAGAGTCAATAGACAGGGCGAGTGATCCGATACAGTCCTCAATAAATGCTTAACTTCTACAACCCAGCTGGCCATATCCTTTGTCATTAACCAATAATCTAAACGAGATCAGACACAATGGTGTTCAGAAAAGCACGTGCCCGCCCTAGTCAGTGCGTTATGTAGAGGCCAGATATCAACCATGTGTCCGGCCTCTAATAGGGCGTTTAATACTTTTGCTAGCTGCAGGGTGGTATGTCCTCGCTGTGCCCTGTCTATCCAAGTCATCATGGAGAGTGGCATTAAAATCCCCACCCCATAGGGTTGTGGTACAGCCAGTAGCCCTAACTTTAGCCCAAATGTCTTGAAAGAAACCAGGTGAGTCTGTGTTGGGGCCATACAGCTCTACAACTGTCAACAAAGTGCCTCCCAAATAACCCAGGAGAATTATGTAACCGCCATCAGGTCCGTCTAGACCTCCCTTTCCCTCCAGTCTAGGCCTCGTCTCACAAGCACTTCTACACCCCTGGAGTAGTTTGAATACACTGATGCATACGTCGAGCCCCATCTTCTGTATCTGTGTTTCGCAGAGGGCTGGGATTGGAGATAAGTCTCCTTTAACAAGCGTAAGTAAATACTGTGTCTTGTGAGGAATGCATGAACCAATCTAGATTTCCTACTGCCACTGAGGCCACGTATGTTCCACGTCAAACAATTCACCCTGGTCTCGTGCTTGTCAGTAAGGTCACATATGGGTCATCGCTGCACCCCATCTGACATATAAACGTTTTTCTATGCCCTGTAGCAATCCAACCATTTAATGGCCATACACCAACAAACCAAACCAAAACAAACCCTACCCTGACCCCCCCACCCACATCAACCCCACAATTAGGTTGAAGCATACCCACCCAGAAAAGACCCAAAACAGAATACTTCAGGGAAATATCCCATGGGGACGTATGAATACCGGCACACTTCCCTACCATAGCAGGGTGGCCAAGAAACTGCCTAAACCTGCAATGTGACTTACTAAAAAAAAGACATAAGGTTGTTAGGTAAAAATAGCTGGCACCATCCCCCATCATGCGGTTACAAGCAAATATTCCTCCCAAGCCGCAGCATCAAACTGATGTAAGCAAATGTAAGGGTGCATGTGCATGTGAGACCCAGCACATATAATAATCCCAACTGCGTTAAGGTAACTTTAGCAATAAAGTGACATATTACAATCATATGTTGCATAGAATATCAAGGGCAGTCTCCTGAACCGAAACACAAAGAATAATATTATCTAAGATTATGAGACAGTATTGTAAGAATTAGGAACAAAGGTTACAATAGCACGCTATTCAGTCATTGTCACTTAGCTGACGATCTGTTGCTTTGTCGGAGCCAGGGACGATTTTGTTCTGCTTACCACCCACGTGTTAGGCGGATTTGGCGTCTGTGAAAAAATTAGCAGAACCATCATAGGAAACTTTACGTTTAGCAGGCTAGATCAGGGAATACGGTATCGGTGCCTGCAGTAGGATCCTCTTTGCTGGCAAGAATTCCCTCCTGGCTGCCTGCACCGCTGGGGTGAAGTCCGGGTAGAAGGTGACTTGGTTCCCCTGATGTGTTATTTTCCCCATCGTGCGTGCCTGACGCAGCACCACATCTCGGTCCTGATAGTTCAAAATACTTGCCAATATAGGCCGCGGAGGGGCACCCACCAGTGGTCTTAGTCCCAAAGTACGGTGGGCCCTCTCCACCGCAAAAAACTGTGATAGGTCGGCGGCAAAAAGGTCCCTTAGCAGGTCAGCCACATAGACTTCCATCTTCGTGATCGCCGCCGTCTCCGGAACTCCTGTGATGCGTAGGTTGTTTTGACGCGATCTTGCCTCCAAATCCTCGTTCTTAGCGCTGATCATACTTAGGAGTCGATCCATCTGTGACAATTGGTCTTTCGTTTCCACCTGAAACTTATGTAGGTCAGAATGTTTATTTTCAAGGATATCCAGCCTATGCTCGTGCACTCTGACCTGTGTTTTCACCGATTCCATCTGGCTCATTAAGGTATCTAATTTGGCGTTGATGGTGCGCAGTCTGAAGCGCATTTCCAGCATAAGTACGGGCAGGTCCTCTCGTTGCCCCTCAGTGTACTCCCCAGTGGCAGTCTCAGTGTCCGACTCCTGTTGCCTAGTGGAACGTCGCTGTTCAAACCTAAGTTTGGGCTGTTTGGAATCTTGTTACTGTCTCTATGGCGGGACACTCACTGGCCAGACGACAGACCACACATGTTGCGTGGTCTGCAGCAATCACTGGGGATCCTCTTGCCAGCCCACACAATGCAGAAGCACTGGAATCACGGAAAATGGCGGCCAGCCAGATCTCTAATAACGATGCTGCGTGGTAACACCAAATCTTTGGGCATTCACCCTAGCACCTCACCGTCCTTCCCAACAGCTCAAAGCGGCTGTCCCACAGGCTTAGCTCGTCCTCACGGCACAGTATTGCCTTGTGGTGCCACTTCGTCAGTGAGGGCGATTCAACCTCTCCTCAATTAAAATGGTGCCCATGGTGGCATAGCGCTGCAACCAACTTGACAACCCCCTTCAGCCCCTCACCGGGCAGCGGCGACAGTGACAGGCCTCTACGCGCTCCTCTCCTGATCTGTGCCACAGCGCCGCCGGATCGGTCGCCACTCCCGCTTAGGCCCGCACTTGGACCTCGGTCTCCAGTACATTGGGGGGTCTCGGCTCCGCAGAAGTCCCCCTGCACCTCGCTCACCTCATCTCGGATCCCAGAGCTCACAGCCGATACCGCAGACCTCTGTGAACACTCCCTGTGTTGCGGCGGTAATATCATGCCATATTGTATTGTATTGTATTGTATTGTAATTGCATTTATATAGCGCTTACTACCACTTGCGAGGCGTCGAAGTGCTTTTTCGGCGAGTAGCACGCTACTCCGGGACCCATAAAGGATTAGTGTTGAATTAGTATAGTGAAACATGCAAGTACATTTAAAGTGGTGGATAGGTTAGTCAGTTATTTGGATTTGGAATGATAGCAGAAGGATAGAGGAGGACAAAGGTTTGTATTTATATAGCGCTTTGTTGACGCACGCTATTCAGGAAGCCTACAAAGGATTAGTGGTGAATTAATATGGTGAAATATGAAGTAATTTCAGTGGTGGATATTAGTCAGTTACTTGGAGTGAGAAGGATAGTGGAGGGATAAAAGGGGAAGAAAGATTTGCATTCATATGGCACTTGTTACCCCTGATGGGTGTTGAATCGCTTTTCTGGTGAGTAGCACCCCACTCTGAAACCCATAAAGGATTACTGTTGAAAATTAGTATAGTAAAAAAATATGAAGTAATTTGAGTAGTGGATATGTTATTCAGTTATTTGGGTACTATATTAGTATAGTTTAATATGGAATTTGAGAAGTGAACATGTTAGTCTGTTAATTTCGATTGAAAAGGATAGTGGAGGGATAAAAGAGTGAACAATTTTTTATTTATTTATTTTAGGTCTTAGCAATAGGAGGAGGCTTTTGGATGAGTAAAAAGGAGTTTTGGAGGGGAGGACTCAGATGAAAGAGTTTAGAAAGGTTTGTTTTAGGGGATCGGTATAGTAAATGAGGTGTCAGATGATGCAAGGAGGGGTAGAGTAGGAGAGAGTCTAGAAATGGTTATTTTGGCAATCATAGTAGTGGTATGGGGTTTGGGATAAATGAGAGAGTGGATGTAGAGGATATATTAATAGATGTATAGGATGAGAGATAGGGTAGTGCATTGGAAGGAGTAGTAGAAGAAGTTTGAGATGAGTCATAAGGTTGGGCTAGAAGATATATTGAGCGAAGTATAGGCTGAGAAATAGGGTAGTGCATTGGAAATGCTAAATTAGAAGAAAGTGATACATATATAGATTCATAATTACATTGAAAGTATATAGATTCATAAAGGAGGTAAGTATATGTAGATTAAATATATTGATAGAGGCACAGGATGAGAAATAGGGTAGTGCATTTGATATGCTTTTTCAGGAGAAAAGTAACAGACATACAGATCCAAGTACATGGAAGGTACATAGATGCACAATGGAAGTATGTACATGTAGAACAAAGATGATTTTTTTATTTTTTCTCTCAACAACATAATTACTTTACATGTTTATATAAAGTGATACACAAAGATAGGTGCATATCGCTAGTGGAAAAAAATGCTTGTATACAGAGGGATATGCTGTAAATTTCTGAGTGCATATGGTGCTTATGTGGGGAAGAGCCAAATCTTGAGTAGTTTTCTGAAGATAAAGTGTTTGTCGGTGGACCTTATGTTGGGGGTAAAGAGTTCCATAGTTTGGCTGCTTGAACAGAGAAGGATGTGCCACCCATGGTTTTTTTGTTGAATAGTGGGATTTTTAGAGCGGAGGTTCCTTTGTTGAATGTGTTTGGTGATTTTATTCCTGATGAAGAGCAGTCCCATTTCATGTATTGCTTTGTGGGTGATACAAAGCAGCTTGAACGTGGATCTTCTGGCAACCGGTAACCAATGCAGGGCTTTCAAGGCAGGGGAGATGTGGTCTCGCGGTTTGATATGCAAGAGTAGTCTGGCAGCCGAGTTCTGAATCCTTTGTAGTCTTTTCATGGTCATTAAAGGTGATACGTGGTAGAGGCTATTGGCGAAATCGAGTTTGGACAGAAAAAGGAAGATGGTAGCTTGGACCTTGTGTGGAAATCCCAAATGAGGGAAAATTCGTTGCAGCGTTTCTATAGTAGTAAAGGTTGATCTTGCAGGTTTATCCAATTGGGCATTCATCGACAGCTTGGAGTCCATGGTCATTCTGAGGTTTCTTACTTCCTTCAATACTTTAGGCAGTGATCTCAGTTCATCAGGCCATGCGGCAAGCGGGTTGTAATGTTTCCAATCACCACACATGAGTATTTCAGTTTTTGAAGCATTCAATTTGAGATGGCTCCAGGTCATCCACTGATCCACGGCTCTGAGACAGCTGAAAATTGGTGATTTTCCAATGTCTTTGGGGCATTCCAGTTGAAGGAGTATTTGCGTGTCATCTGTATAGTTATCAAGAAACAACTAAGGGCTGGCTCTAATCAGTAAGGTTGAGCCATAATAATTATAAAACGAACAGAATTGCCAGTACTGATATAAGTCGATTAAAGTAAACAAATAATCATCCAAAACTAGAAGATAAATTCGAGAATGGGAATTGCTAGTTAATAGCTTTTTATTTTAACAAATTTTTGATAAAAACCTTTCAAACAGATTCTTCAGTTCATCATACAAAAGGGGATTCTCATAAAAAAGAGACACATGTGACATTGGAATATAACTGTACATCAATCATTCCTTCAAAATTGCACTCATATCACAACCAAACAATACGCATTCAAACAATCAGGGGAAAACCCCAAAGCATATAATACAATATATATACAGTACAATACAAGGAAGCAAACAGCCACGGTCTGCTAAGATTTTCCAGTGAAGTTTAGAAAATTAATTTGTGCCTAGTACATTCCTATATGTCAAACCAAATGATCAAAACTCATTAGAATTGTTAATCCTAGGTAATGTACAACATGGAGCTGCAAGGAAGATTCATTAAATAACCAGCGGCTCTCTCAGACCAATATGTGGCAGGGCCTACGCGTTTCGAATCCCACCAGGTTGTTTGGGATTCTCTTCAGGGCCTAGAGAAGTATCTGAAAAAAGAAGAATAAAACAAAGAAAGAAAGTGTGAGAGACAAGGATTGGACAGCTGATTCATTAATTGCAGGACATGACACCAGAAGAGTTTGCTAGGCGGCTCAAGCGTGCCCTCAGCGGCTTACCAGTTAGTGTGGATAATGAGCGTATGGTAAGGACCGCAGTTTTCTGAGGACATAAATCTGGGTCTGAAATGAACAACAAGAGGGCGGGATAAACTGTTCCGTTCGATGTGCAAAGCACTAAATCACCAATTACCTACTGGAATCTAATGGGGTGCCTAGTATTTACTCACCTAATACATGGCGTATAGGGTCTCTCTTCAAATGTATCCGTTGGAAGATAGTCGAATGCTGCCAGGTGGAGAACGTGAACCTATTTAAAGGATGGAAAATTTCTATTTTTAGAGTGAGGTAAGAAAGTGACTTTGGCGGAGATAAACAAGAATCCAGTGTGAATTCTCACCCTTATTGTAACGGATTTTGTTTCAGGGTCAGACGGGGATGACAATCGTTCCGCAAAAGATTCTGTGATCTGAGGGAAGGAACGAAGTGAATGAATGGAAATGCCGTAGGGACATATCATCTTATAACTTCGCTAGTAGGGAACAGGCTTCTTACCGGTTATGGAGCCGTGAAAGGCCTACACGGTCTGATGTTGACGAGGTAAAGCGTGGGACGGCTTCGTGCTGAAATGAAGGATGTTAGACATAGGTTTATAAAATTGGAAATTATGCGTAAGTAAATGTTAAGAGAACATTAAGCATATTACCAACATTAGGAGGAGCTCAATATATGAGGTGTTTGGGGAATAATTATCCGGGATCCCTATGAAAAAAACAGTAAAAAGGGGGATCAACCACTGGGGCCTGCGGATTCTCAGCAAAACGTGAGGCGTGGAATAGGCACTTATAGCGGAAGCTTACCGCGAAAGATGCAGAATTCAATTCAAAGCCCAAGCTTGTCTATGGAGACGTCCGTGACAGTCTGCTAACATTCTGTACGAACACTGTAATAGTGATAGTGTAAGTATCATTTTAAAAAAGTGAACACAGGCATGCAAACTTGCCGGCGAAGGGGGGGTGGGTATACTTACTTGCGGGTTGAAACAACCGCACGAACCGATGGCGTTCCAGCCGGCTCTATACCTTAGCGCATGCGTCCTTGAAACAGGGATGAGGAAGTGTACCTTTTTAAGGGCAGGAGTTGTAAAGTGCTGCCTTTAACATGGGAGTGGCGGGGTTGCCAGAGGAGGCGGGTGATTCCTGCTAGAGGTAGAGACCTGTTCGTAACAGCGGACTAAAAAGAGGTTTCACGAAAACCCGGTCAGGGGTGCAGTGAGGGGGGATTAATTGCACAAGAACACATTCAAATAGGGGTCCAACAGAGTACTGGAAGGGTCGTACGTCCATGGCACAAATTTCTAAATTCCCTAAATTTCTTTGATCAGGAGGGCAAAGGGTCGGAACATTAACACCATAGTATCATATAAAGCGAAGAGCTGCTTTCGAGAATGCACAAAAAGACTGTTGGGGGTAGTGGGAGGAAACAAATACCCCTACTCATGAAGAATCTGTATACCAGCAATGAACAAATAGTTAGCCCTTCAGTTTCGTCTCAATACTGACCCCCACGGAATATCATCATTCAGGCCAGACTTGTTGGTTGATAAGCGATAAATCCATCGTTGTTCCTTTTCGAACAATTTGGCTAGGGGGCACAGGAGTGTTGACTCGAGCCCTACCTCTCCCGTTGATACATAAAGGAAAGTAGCGTAGCCAACCACATAGTAAGAGCGGCTATGCCAGCCCCGATACAACCCACGCTACGCCAAATGATGGGAATGCCTCCTGTGACAGGACACCACAAATGTGGTACTTGTCTTTGCTGTGAATCCACCCTCGAAGGGTCGTTATTCCAGCATAATGGAATCTCATGGAAGCACGATTCCTTCTGCAACTGCAAATCTAAGTTTGTAGTATATGGCATAAAGTGCCCCTGCCAACGCCTCTATATAGGAAAAACAAACCAAGAGGTCCGCCAACGCATTTCCCAACATAAATCAAGGTTAAAAAGAAAAGTGGAAAATGCCCCATTGGTCCATCATTGGACACGAATGCAACATCAAATAAATTACCTGAGGTGGACAGTCATATCTAGAGTCAAAAAAGATCCTCGAGGAGGTGATTGGAACATCAAACTGTCCAAAAGAGAGGCATTCCTTATAGTAAAATTTGATACGGCAACAACAGGCCACAATGAACTGAGTGAAATCTTTAAACTTTAATTAGGTATGCATTCTCTTGACTGTTACTGCTTCCCTCCAGACCATGCAGCCAATTGCTGCTGAACACCTCTGTCGCTAGATGTGCTAGTAACCACAACTGCTTCCATTCAAAACCCCGCAGCCATCTGCTGTTGTACACCACCGCATTAAATATGCCCCCATTACCTACGTAGGCTCCACCTAGATCTTTATAGTTGACTGTGCACCATATAACATTGGCACTCCCCTTGTGCCATGGACGTACGACCCTTCCAGTCCTCTGTTGGACCCCTATTTGAATGTGTTCTTATGCAATTAATCCGCCCTCACTGCACCCCAGACCGGGTTTTCGTGAAGCTTCTTTTTAGTCCGCTGTTACGAACAGGTCTCTACCTATAGCAGAAATCACCCACCTCCTCTGGCGACCCCGCCACTCCCATTTTAAAGGCGGCACTTCACAACTCCTGCCCTTAAAAAGGTATACTTCCTCATCCCTGTTTCAAGGTCGCATGCGCTAAGGTATAGCGCCGGCTGGAACGCCATCGGTTTGTGCGGTTGTTTCAACCGGCAAGTAAGTATACCCACCCCCCCTTCGCCGGCAAGTTTGCATGCCCGTGTTCACTTTTTTAAAATGATACTTACACTGTCTCTATTACAGTGTTCGTACAGAATGTTAGCAGACGGTCACGGACGTCTCCATAGACAAGCTTGGGCTTTGAATTGAATTCTGCATCTTTCGCGGTAAGCTTCCGCTATAAGTGCCTATTCCACGCCTCACGTTTTGCTTAGAATCCGCAGGCCCCAGTGGTTGATCCCCCTTTTTACAGTTTTTTTCATAGGGATCCCGGATAATTATTCCCCAAACACCTCATATATTGAGCTCCTCCTAATTTTGGTAATATGCTTAATGTTCTCTTAACATTTACTCAAGCATAATTTCCAATTTTATAAACCTATGTCCAACATCCTTCATTTCAGCACAAAGCCGTCCCACGCTTTACCTAGTCAACATCAGACCGTGTAGGCCTTTCAAGGCTCCATAACCGGTAAGAAGCCTGTTCCCTACAAGCGATGTTATAAGATGATATGTCCCTACGGCATTTCCATTCATTCACTTCGTTCCTTCCCTCAGATCACAGAATCTTTTGCGGAACGATTGTCATCTCCGTCTGACCCTGAAACAAAATCCGTTACAATAAGGGTGAGAATTCACACTGGATTCTTGTTTATCTCCACCAAAGTCACTTTCTTACCTCACTCTAAAAATAGAAATTTTCCATCCTTTAAATAGGTTCACGTTCTCCACCCGGCAGCATTCGACTATCCTCCAACGGATACATTTGAAGAGAGACCCTATACGCCATGTATTAGGTGAGTAAATACTAGGCACCCCATTAGATTCCAGTAGGTAATTGGTGATTTAGTGCTTTGCACATCGAACGGAACAGTTTATCCCGCCCTCTTGTTGTTCATTTCAGACCCAGATTTATGTCCTCAGAAAACTGCGGTCCTTACCATACGCTCATGATCCACACTAACTGGTAAGCCGCTGAGGGCACGCTTGAGCCGCCTAGCAAACTCTTCTGGTGTCATGTCCTGCAATTAATGAATCAGCTGTCCAATCCTTGTCTCTCACACTTTCTTTCTTTGTTTTATTCTTCTTTTTTCAGATACTTCTCTAGGCCCTGAAGAGAATCCCAAACAACCTGGTGGGATTCGAAACGCGTAGGCCCTGCCACATATTGGTCTGCGAGAGCCGCAGGTTATTTAATGAATCTTCCCTGCAGCTCCATGTTGTACATTACCTAGGATTAACAATTCTAATGAGTTTTGATCACTTGGTTTGATATATAGGAATGTACTAGGCACAAATTAATTTTCTAAACTTCACTAGAAAATCTTAGCAGACCGTGGCTGTTTGCTTCCTTGTATTGTACTGTATATATATTGTATTATATGCTTTGTGTTTTTCCCCTGATTGTTTGAATGCGTATTGTTTGGTTGTGATATGAGTGCAATTTTGAATGAATGATTGATGTACAGTTGTATTCCAATGTCGCATGTGTCTTTTTTTATGAGAATCCCCTTTTGTATGATGAACTGAAGAATCTGTTTGAAATGTTTTTTTCAAAAAATTGTTAAAATAAAAAGCTATTAACTAGCAATTCCCATTCTCGAATTTATCTTCTAGTTTTGGATGATTATTTGTTTACTTTAATCCACTTATATCAGTACTGGCAATTCTGTTCGTTTTATAATCTGTATAGTTATGGCATGTGAGGTGAAATGTATCGATCAGTACTGGTAATGACTTCATGTAGATGTTGAAAAGCATGGGCGAGATGATAGAACCTTGAGGGACCCCTTCTTTTATTGAGTATGGTTTGGACGAGAAAGGTGGGGTATGGATGACATTAGTTCTGTTTAGAAGGTAGGACTCTATCCAGTCTAAAGCAGTTCCCTCTATGCCGGCTTCATAGAGTCTTTGTTTCAGAGTGTCATGGTCAACCGTGTCAAAGCCAGCGTCGCCGATTCAGTCTTCAAACCCACATAGGCCCACAATGGATCCTTATTTATTTATTTATTTATTTATTTATTTATTTATTTGCATACTTATAACGCGCTGGGAATCGACTCCCTGAGGAGTATCTCCGCGCCTTTAGCAGCATCTGAGACCAAAGCAGGCTCTATCTTAGGGTTAAATAATGTCTAAACGGGACTAATAGTTGAACAGAAAAGTTTTTAATTTTTTCCTAAAAGGAAAATGTTCCTTACAGACTCTAATGTCGTAAGGAAGATCGTTCCAGAGCTTTGGTCCTGCTACGGACAGAGCCCTTCCTCCTTGTCTGGTCTTCCAGAACCTGGGGACACATAGCAACTCTAGATCACCAGATCTCAGAGTTCTCGAGGGGATGTAGGGAGCACATTTTTTAGTTAGGTAGTCAGGACCTTTACCAGTGAGGCATTTATGGATGATGCAGCATGTTTTAAACAACACCCTCTGTTTCACAGTAAGCCAATGCAGTTGGTTCAGCAATGGTTTTGAGGGTGTACGTGCTGGGGCATTCAAAACCAAGCGTGCTGCCGTGTTCTGCACAACTTGTAGTTTGTTGATGATGCCCTCATTGGCTGCTAACAGCAAACCATTACAATAGTCCAGTCTGCTCAATACAAGCGACTGAACTAGGGTTTTCCTGGTGGTATCAGGTAACAGGGGCCTTGGCCTTGAGTACTCAGGGCGTCCGCACCTCGGCTCCACTGAAACTCCCTGCCCCACGCTCACCGTACTGCGGAGCCCAGATTTCACCGAGCAGGCAGCGGACACGGCCCAAACTCCCTTCGCTTGTTGCCCCAGTTATTACCCCTCCAGAGAGGTTTTAGGAGCAAGAGTTTGTCTCTATAAAATAAGCGGATTCATGAAGGATTGTTTCTCGGCTGGCGAAGCTAGTTCAAAAAGCAACCATTCCGCAGCACGGCAAGCCACGCCCCCATGAACAGTTCTATACAGAGTGAACACTGTGTGCAGGATATCTTACATTTTCATCTGTGGTTCATACTCAACATGAACTCGGCTGCTCATGAAATGTATGGTATAGGGTCAATGTTGCAAATTACACATGCTTTTTTTATCAATGGGTTTGTATATACGATTGCAGTAAAGATGCTTCAAATTATTCTAAGCTATTTTGAACTTACTTTCATAGCTCCAATTTTATACCCATTTAAAGAGCAATGTTAACAAAAGAAGCTTGGATTATCTCATCAGTGATGTCATCAACAATGTAATTTGATATGTCATGAGTGATGCCATAAATTATGTCATAATACATGTCATGAGTAATGTCATGTGAGCTCAAAAGCAGTGCATGCGGAGGCACAAGTTATGGTTAGCGCTACTAAGTATAACAAGTACATTTCTGTGGTTTTTTATAGTTCAAAACATTAATATTATCATTGACATATTCACCTAACTATAACCTTTTCTTTTTTAGTGAATTTCTAAATAGAAAAAAATTAAAAATCCTTTTATCAACACCTTGATGTAACTCAGTTAAAAGTATGCCCTAAGCCCCCTATAAGTGTAACGTGCTTCACGAAAAAAAATACAGGAACACAACAGCCTGGAGAATGTGACATTAAGTAAAACATGCAATATGAAAAGGAACTAAATCACTGACATAGACTACCCTAACTTTTTTAACATCCATTGCTCATAAATTGATTAATATTTTGTAAAGTTATTATAATTAATAGCGCCTTCTCATAAGCCTTCTCGCACTGCAGCTTCTTTCAGAAGCCTTGTCTCGCTCTGTGGCCATCTCACTTGAAGTCTTGCTGAACAGGACAGGACACTCCTCCCAGCCCTGCATTACCGCTGCTTAGCTGCACCTCAAGGCCTGGCTGCGCGCGCCATTGTCGCCTGCAATGCCAGGAATGCAGGGGAATAACCCAGAAGCGCAAAGAGGACATTGCTGGCGGGCCCCGGGCTACAGCCAGTCTCGGTCTCTCCCAGGCTGTGAAATCCAGCAGGACCAGTGGGATTATGAGGAGGGGGGTTGTTTACGTCGAAGATGAACTCTGCTGTCAGCTGAGCCCACTTAAGAGAGAGTGAACACACTTATTGTTAAACGAGCAAATGCCACTTCCAGTAAGTTGACTTGCTTCCCAAATAAAAATGTATCTATCACGACATCAAAAGGTCATGTAGAACCACCCGTACTAATTGTCACTATAAACCCAATCGAACTGTTGAACATTCACTCCCTCAGCTCACCACGGGAGCTATTTAAAATTGTGGATTCCCTATGTGCCCTTCAAACTCCTGACCCTATTGAGGCCTTCAGGAACTCTGTGATCAAATCTCCACCTTTTTTATACGTGAAAATCACGAACATCCATGCGGACCTTGAAGCCCTCAATCAAGACCTAGGGCTTCCCACTTACCCGGAGAGCTCTCCACCAGCTGCAACCCCTGCCTCACCCCAGGGCTGCCAGTTCTCCAACTTTTCCCCTCTTTCTTCAAAACAATTTAACCTCCATGTAGACAACCTGAGGTCAGGATCTCCTCTTGACCCCTGCCCTCTAAAAACCCTGAAGGAATGCAGGGATGTCTTACGTACTCCCCTCCTAGAGGTGATTAATCAGGCAATTCTTGAGGGAGTCTACCCTAAATCTTGGAAACTTGCCATCGTTAAACCCCTCCTGAAGAAACCCACATTAGACCCTGGCATACTTAAGAACTTTCACCCCATCTACCTGCTCCCTGCCCCAGCGAAAATATTGGAAACTCATCTAAACATCCATCTGAGTTCCTTCCTAGACCAGGCCAGCCTGCTTGACCCGTCCCAACATGGTTTTCATAGGGCCCATAGCACAGAGTCTGCCCTGACAGTTGTTTCTAACAACATACGTGCTAAGGTCGACAGTGGCCAGACTACCATGCTGGTCCTGCTCGACCTTAAAGCCGCATTCGACACCCTTTCCCCAGCAATTCTGGCGAGGCGGCTGGGGGAGATAGGGGTGGGTGGACCGGCGCTCAGCCTTCTAACATCTTTTCTTACCCAGCGGGAACAGAGGGTCAAACTGGGTGATCACCTCTCCCCAGTACAGCCTGTGCAGTGTGGGGTCCCTCAGGGCTCGTCCCTGAGCTCCACGCTCTTCAATATATACGTAACACCTCTGACCAGGCTTGTTATATCCTTTGGTCTGGAAGTCGTATCCTACGCGGACTACACCCAGATCATGGTTTCCATCTCACACAACGCTGACATCTCTGCCCTGAATTTTAAGACCTGTATGAAGGCAGTCGCGGTGTGGATGGTAAGAAACTACCTCAAACTGAATGGGGAGAAAACCGAGGTCATCATCTTTGGAGGAAAGCAGGAGACTTGGTCCTTGGACTGGTGGCCATCGGAGCTTGCGGCATGCCCAACTTCCACGCATTCAGCTCGGAACCTGGGTGTTATCTTCGAATCCTCGCTCTCCTTTGACAAACAGGTTAGTAGGACAGCCTCAACTTGCTGTGGGGTCCTACGGATCCTTAGGAAAATTGTTCACTACCTGTCAATGGAAGATTGTAAACAGGTCACGGTAGCCCTCATAACCTCCCGCCTGGACTATTGCAATGTCCTTTACCTGGGAATTGCCAAGCAACTGGTTCAGCGGCTCCAAATTGTACAGAACTCGGCCGCAAGGTTCGTAGTTGATGCGCCTAGGCGCTCATCAGGCTCAGCCATTACAAAAAATCTTCATTGGCTCCCTGTACAATCTAGGATTGACTTTAAGGCACTGTGCCTTACCCATCGTGCCCTGCATGGGCTTGAGGCAAAAGATCTTGTCTCCCTTGTGTCCCTCTATGTCCCGGGTAGAGATCTTCGATCAGCAAACAAAAACCTTCTCGCTGTTCCTAGAATCTTGAAGGCTAGATGGGGTGGGAGGGCCTTTTTCGCCCTGGTCCCAAGGTTGTGGAACACCCTCCCTGTCGAACTTAGGGATCAACCTTCGCTTCCCCTCTTCCGGAAGGCCTTGAAGACCTGGCTCTTCAGGAAAGCCTACTACTAGCCAACATTTCTCTACCTCACACATCAGACTGTTTGTTACCATCACCAGCGCCTTGACGCCCTCGAGGCAAAGTTGCGCTATACAAGAACTAAGGTAGTCAGTCACTTGTATCCCACCATTGTTAACCAGATCTCAGTTTAGAGCATATCTAAACGACATTGCTACATGTGAAAGCTTTTTGGTGAGTGTAGCTGTGCCCTAGTTGAGCGCTTAACTGGTCAAGCTCAATTAAGGGTTAACGTTTGTGACCATTAGTTGAAGTTGACTTGTCTCCATTACTGAGGGCTGGTTAAGAGATGGCTGTCGGTCTTTACCAGAGCTTGCGTCATAACAAAGAAAAAAACGCTTTGGCAAATCCAATAGGTATGGCATACGCCACACACACTGCATCTTCCCAATGCAGTTATTTTACAAACCAAGAAATAGCAACCCGAGGCAACCTAGTGCATTCTGGTATATGTAGCTTATGCGCTGAGGGAAAGCCGTTGTTTACACTTGCTTCCCTTTCTTACACAATTTATGAACGCCTGTGGCCACCAATGTCTGTTGTTCTCCGGACCATGTCGCAGGTGTGTGTTGTTCTCCGGACCATAATGCAGGTTATTCAAGCACTCCGGAGGTGCGCAAGGGGGGTGGGGGGGGGGGGGGGGGACAGAATGAGGCTGCACACCTTGCTCGATGCGCTTGTAAGCCTTGATGGAGGGGGGGATCAATAGGCCTGCAGATTTATTCAATTAACACAGCACCTGCTGCGAGCATCGTCCATGCAGCGGTGGAAAGGGCGCATATTTAAGTGAAAGCGCGGCCTAGCAGCAAAGTGAATATGCGCACGGAGGCCTTTATAAAGCCGCATTTAAACATGAAACTGAAAAGCACAAGCACACCCAAAGTCCGATGGGTTGGTCTCACTCACTCCAAGGGCTGAAAATGTGAAACGCTGCCATAGTGAGCAGGGCTGCCTCTAGCCCTACGGTTGGGAAGTGGAGCCACACAGAGAGGTCAAGTGCGACAGAGAGCAGGAGAACCACAAGACTGCTCATCCGTCCTTAGCTGACTACATAAAATGTTGCCACGCTGAAGAAAGAAAGGCACGCTGCTGGCATTTTTGAAGGCCAAGTGCTGTTTGCCACACCGCAATAAACAACTATACATTATTAGGTGTCCCTGAGCCAGCGCATGCGCTGCGAGAAATTCAGTTTGTGGGTTTTCAAAATGCTGCCACATGCTTTCGGTGGCCTAGCACTTGCGTTCACGAAAGCGTGCACCCGCGCAGCGCCATCTGTCTTTGTTTTTTTTTTTAAATATCTTTAAGTTTCTTTTTTTTTTTACACATACACCACCACCGCCCCAGATCCCACCCCAACACATTTTAGTCCAAACTCGAACAAAGACACAATTTTTAACTTGTATAATTCATCAAAACATCCATAAATCTAGATATCAATAATTCTTACTTGGCGAACACTTCTCCTTATTACCATCTATCCATCCTATGTATGATTTTGTATCCATTGCAACAGCAGATCCCAGATCATCAGACCTCTTTTACGTTTATTGCGCCCATTTTTTTTATATAAAAGGCCACCTGTGGGCTGCATGTTCCTAGCAGACGGGCTCTCCATTGCTGGAAGGCTGGTGGATTCGGGTCTAGCCAGGCTGAAGCTATGCATAACCTTAATACGGCCATGGTCACCAAAATCAGACCTTGCATATGTTTCGGCCGGGTAGGCATGAGCGGATTTTGCGGATTGGCAATCCGCGAATTTGCGGATTTGCGAACTCGCAATCCGCAAAATCCGTGAATTCCCGCGAATTTGCGGATTTATTTTTTTTTTTGTGTTCGCCCGTGTTTCTGCCAGTTCGCGAGGGTTTTTACAATTTCGCAATTTGCGAACTTACCTGTCGGGTCGCAAGTTTTGCGAACTTGTTGTTTCTACGTGTCCAACCTGTTTGGGACACTCTTCTTCATCACTGCCACTCTCTGTCACCACTGCCACTCTCTGACTACTCATGCCACCCTCTGGCCCACCCATGCCACCCTCTGTTTCATCACCACACCCTCTGGTTGTCCAGTGTACATTATTTTCGGCAAAGCAAAGCACACCTTCCCTGCCTCAAGTGACCTGAATTAATTTGGGGCTGATTAATGTGTCACAGAATATTTTTTTAGCTGGCACCTGCTTCCTTAGTGCGCCCTGATTAGTGATCTTTTGCACTTGCTAAGTGCTTTCATTGTTGCAAAATTAGTTACAACACCTGCCCTGCCCCAACTGACAATAATGAATTAGGGGCTGATTAATGGATTTTAACTTCCAGCCTGGCTCCTGCTTGTCTCCCTTAGCTGTAATTCATGACCTTTGTGGCATATGTGTAACTATTCTGAGGTTCAGAGCAGGGTCACATAATAGTTTCAACTGGCAACTGAACTCTGGAGGGGCCCCTCAGGAAGCACTACAGGAAATGGCTACTAATGATGTGCCTGAACTTTTGAACCTGGTAAGTAGTTACTTTCAGTTTTGCTTAGATCATATTTCTGCAATTTCGCACTTATTCGCGGGGCGCGAACTCACGCGAACAGTGCGAGCAGTGCGAGCAAAATCCGCTGCTCGCGGATTTGCGGATTTTGCAGGAAATTCGCAAATCTCGCGGATTGCGGATTTCCCGAAAATCCGCAAAATCCGCGAGCGGAACGGATTTTCCGCCCATGCCTACCGGGTAGCATTTGCTATGCCCAACAATATTTCCTCGGTTGTAATACTTATTCCTGTTTCACATATTTCTGATAAAAAGTCTGAAATTTCTGCTATCAACGTTGACAGTGCATTACAAGAGGCGAAAATGTGCACAATATCGGCCTCAAACAGTGTGCATCGTGGACATGTTGTACACTTTCCGGTCCCCCATTTTGCTATTTTAAACGGGGTGTAATATAGTGAAAGAAAAGTTTTATGAAATTGGGCTTGCAGTTTTATCGACATAAAGCAGGTCTGTGACAATTCATAGGAGCGGAGGGGGGTTTCAGACAATACGCCTAATTTACCCTGCCAGTTAGCCATCTGTTTCTCCATATCATCTGGAAACAGAGAACTCAAAGATTCATAGATCTCCCCAATAGTTAAAACGGATTTTTTACATATATTCTCTATAATTTGAATTGCTTGAAATTTTACTCTACCCCCCTGTCTTTGTCAGAGAATCTGTCACCTGTAGGAACTTGAAGAAATCCCTATGGCTAAGGTCATAATCGTTATATAATTCTTCAAAGGTCTTCAGCCAGTTCAGCGCATAAAAACAGCCAAGCTGTACAATCCCTGCCTGTATCCACCGATCCATACAGCTATCACTGAATATCTCTAATGTGAATATCGCCCGAGTCCCAGTAATTTTCAAGCATAACCCCAGATCTTGCATATGCCAGAGATGGTCTTGAATGTAACTTTCTTAAAGTAGCTGTCATTAGCATGTCAACCTTCACAGCCCTGTGGTGGTGAGCCTCAGCAAGGACTACCAGTGCAAGGGATTCGCCCTTCTCTGCACAGAGTCCTCAGACCAATAGGAAGAAGTTGGCACAGAAACTGGAATAGAAAAGACATAGTTTATTAAACCTCATGAGGTGGAACTACATTCACACAGCACCCTTCGGTAATGCATGAAGTAGCACACTGACTGGAAGGAGCTTGGTCCTTTTATACCCACACAGGGGCTCAAATAAGGGCGGTACAAGTACAGAATGTTGGTTTCAAATACATACAAGGTCATACAGAGAGTGTGCTGGCAACAAGTGGGAGGGGCTGACAGTTAGCTAATTCTGGTGGACACATCCTGACAGTTACAAGTTGAGGACAGCTGTAAGCTCAACTGAGCATGTGCAAAGCAGAAGAGGCTAAATATATCTCGTCTCTAGGCAGGTTTCAAGAACAGTTGACAGGAAGGTAGGACAGAGCACATGGGCAGCCAGAAATACAAAATGGATTCCACACAACGGACAAGATAGTTTCTAAATACAAGATGTCTTCTGCTAATGCTTAACTTACTCGCTGCTAAACTACAACAGACAACCCTTTCAGCATTAGCTGAAGACATTTGTTTATCTGGGGTAATCTAGATATACATCCTGTACATTGATGATCATCATCTCAGTAATTTCATTCTTTAACATTTGTTGTTCTTTTATGTTTGCAGTGTTTCTTTTGGCAGGTGTACAAGCAGTGATGCACACAGAGCAAAGCATAGGACCACATTGTATACAAGTACAGCATGTAAATAGTATCACCAGTGGTATACATAGAATAGTCAGTAGCTTCCAGCCCCAAGTAGCAAAGAGTGTCCATATCCAGTTCGAAAATGTCCATGTACCTGTCTCTGGGTGAATTTCTACAGCAATCTTATGCAGTTTAGAGATTGCATCATAAACTGAAGGTGAGTGATCAGGTATGAAAACACAGCAACTGCTACCGATGATGCGACATGCACCACCTCGATCAGCCAAAACCACGTCAAGCACCATCCTATTCTGGAGTGCTACAACCTTGCAATTTGCAGTTCTTCTCTAATGTTTTCAAGTGCCATAGCTGTTTGATTGGTGACAGCCTCCACAACACGAGTCAATCGTCTGATATTTCTGCTATTCAATGCAGCACCCACAAAGAAGAACAAACCCAAGTTGAAATCGACATATTGTTGTAAAGTGGTATCTGTCTGGTCGACTTCACCTGTACTTATTGTTAGTTTGTATCTATTCTTAGAAATATCATTGTACAACTTTAAGTCATGGTGATATGATGCGGTGCTAAAAACACAGGGGGTAACAAAATGATATGTAACATACCCCGGACCACCCAACAGGCAATTGATAGCATTCTTTATTACCACACATGAAGTATGTATTGTGCGACGATGTAAAACTACTGTTATTAGCACCTTCAATAGTTAATGTAGAAATACATTCACTCCGTCCTACAGGAATTCTCCCAACACTGCCAATACATAAATCTGCTTTAGCTCTAGTTACAGAAATCACAAAGGTTCCAGTGTTTTTCATATTCATTATATTTTTAAAGACATACGGTGTCGAAATATTGTCCGGTTGGTACTCTTCCCATTCCCATTTAGTCCCTCTAGCTTGAGGATAACCATCTTCATCTTGGTAGCATGACCAAGACGGGTGTCACTACACTAATGCATGGCTGATCCCCCCCCTCCTTGCCACATCGGCTCTCCGTTTCACAAACCCAGGGCGGCAGCTCAACCAGTCTCGTTCAACGCTGCAGATTCTTTCCTCAGTCTCAAGTGATATTGCGATGCTCCAGGAATCGTGTGGTCCGGGAAGACTTCCGCAGATTCGTCAGGTGAGATAGCTTGACCTTTCTCCATCTCCAGAATCTGTTGATGGTCGTTCAACGCAGCAGGTTCCACCAAGGCAGGCGACACACGCTTGGGACAAGGCTGATTTGCATATGGCCGTGTCTGAACTGGGGTGGTGTGGAGTGCAAAAAATGATGGATGTAGGCCCCGATCTCTGTACTGGGGTGAATGTATGACATTGTTCTGCATTCTGTACTTCAACTGTTGTTTTTGCATTTGTCACCCCGAATGGGATGGGTATGCTCAGACGTGAGTCCCATGCTCTCCACACCACTGGAGTCAAGCTATCCTGGTTGAAGACGGCTGATAGCCGGAAACCGGTCCTAGGATGCTTGATTCCGGTCCAGTAAAGTCATGGCTTGGCAGTTCGGGCTGGACTGTTCCCATGAGGCACAGGGTCAAGGCTGATTTGCATATGGCCATGTCTGAACTGGGGAGGTGTGGAGTGCAATAAAATGATGGATTTAGGCCCAGATCTCTGTACTGGGGTGAATGTATGACATTGTTCTGCATTCTGTCCATCAACTGTTGTTTTTGCATTTGTCACCCCGAGTGGGATGGGTATGCTCAGACGTGAGTCCCATGCTCTCCAGACCACTGGAGTCAAGCTATCCTGGTTGAAGACGGCTGATAGCCAGAAACCGGTCTTAGGATGCTTGATTCCGGTCCAGTAAAGACATGGCTTGGCAGTTCGGGCTGGACTGTTCCCATGAGGCACAGGGTCAAGGGTGATTTGCATATGGCTATGTCTGAACTGGGGTGGTGTGAAGTGCAAAACAACAATGGATTTAGGCCCAGATCTCTGTACTGGGGTGAATGTATGACATTGTTCTGCATTCTGTCCATCAACTGTTGTTTTTGCATTTGTCACCCAGAGTGGGATGGGTATGCTCAGACGTGAGTCCCATGCTCTCCACACCACTGGAGCCAAGCTATCCTGGCTGAAGACGGCCGATAGCCAGAAACCGGTCCTAGGATGCTTGATTTCGGTCCAGTAAAGACATGGCTTGGCAGTTCGGGCTGGACTGTTTCCATGAGGCACAGGGTCAAGGCTGATTTGCATATGGCCATGTCTGAACTGGGGTGGTGTGGAGTGCAAAAAAACGATGGATTTAGGCCCATATCTCTGTACTGGGGTGAATGTATGACATTGTTCTGCATTTTGTCCATCAACTGTTGTTTTTGCATTTGTCACCCAGAGTGGGATGGGTATGCTCAGACATGAGTCCCATGCTCTCCACACCACTGGAGTCAAGCTATCCTGGCTGAAGACGGCTGATAGCCAGAAACCGGTCCTATGATGCTTGATTCCGATCCAGTAAAGACCTGGCTTGGCAGTTCGGGCTGGACTGTTCCCATGAGGCACAGGGTCAAGGCTGATTTGCATATGGCCATGTCTGAACTGGGGTGGTGTGGAGTGCAAAAAACGATGGATTTAGGTCCAGATCTCTGTCCTGAGGTGAATGTATGACATTGTTCTGCATTCTGTCCATCAACTGTTGTTTTTGCATTGATCACTAACCCTTTCAGGACATGCTCAACAACTTTCCAAATAAAATGAGGTCTGGTGTCACTCCACAAGAGCTTACAAACACCATATCTAGGGAAATACTCCTCCAGAAGCACCTTTGCTGTAGTAAGAGCAGTATTATCCTTTGTATGGAATGCCTCTATCCATTTACTGAAGGCACATTCCACCACTAGGACATATTTTAGAGGATTGCAGCGTTCAAGTTGGATGTAATCCATCTGCAAGACTTCAAAATGTGTGGTTGGTGTAGCAAACCCTCCTGTAGAAGTCTGTGTCCCTTTTCCAGGATTATACTGCCAACAGTTTAAACAGGACTGTACCACTCTTTTAGCTGTGCTGGAAATTTCAGGATGCTCCCAAACTTGTGTAAGCAATTTAGTTATTGCTAGAGCTCCAACATGTGCCAGCCCATGTGCCATTTGAACCATAGGTTGTAAATAGGCTGCAGACAATTTCCACTTATTAATTTCTTTGTTACGCCAATAACCCTCATTGTCTAACATTCCTTCTTTAGACCATTGCTCAAGCTCTTCCACAGAGGCAGACCTCTGTATATCCAATACTTCCTCTCTAGCGTCATGCCAACGCTCAGCCTGTGATTTCACTACGTACATAGATGTAGTGCTTCGTTGCATCGCAGTTTCACAAGCTACACGATCTGCAAAGGCATTACCTTGTCCTATTTTGTCAATGATTTTCTTGTGTGCACTACACTTCATAATAGAAACTTTCTTTGGGTATGTAAGTGCAGTCAAGAGGTTATGTACTAATTCTCCGTGCATTATCTGCATCCCATGGGATGTAAGAAAGCCTCTTGCCTTCCAGAGTAGACCAAAATCATTAACCACTCCAAAAGCATAGCGGCTATCCGTGTAAATGTTCACTCATAAGTCAGTGCTAAGTTCACACGCTCGTGTCAAAGCTATTAGTTCAGCTGCTTGAGCCGACTTCTGAGGTATGCAAGCTGTTTCCCTACTGTCTCAAGTGTGGTGATTGCATAAGCAGCTGAAGTCGTGCCATCTGGTAACTTCAAATATGACCCATCAACACACAGTTCCCCATCTATATCTGGAATGGGCGTATCTTGCAAATCGACGCGACCCTCTGTCTGTTCCTCAGTAAGGAATATATAATCGTGAGGTTCCTTTGACTGGGACTGAGTCACAGGATATGGCAACAAAGTAGCTGGGTTCAGTGTCGCGCTCCTCTTCAAGGTAATATGAGGTGCTAACAGTGTCAATTCGTATCCTGTCAAACGAGCACTAGTTAAGTGTTGTGTCTTAGTCTGATTCAAAAGGGCATCTACTGCATGGGGTACTAGCACCAACAGTTTGTGTGACAAAACTATCCCTTCACTCTGACGTATGGACACAGCTGTTGCTGCAACTGAACGGAAGCATCCTGGCAACGCACGAGCAACAGGATCAAGAACTGCAGAAAAATATGCACAGGGACGCTGCTTATCACCATGTGTCTGTACTAAAACTGACAATGCATACACAAGGTCACTGTTTCTTCCCGTGGAAGACGTCTAAAGTGGAACAAAGTTGCCACTGACGCTGCCAAACTTTCTAGCATAGAAGAGGTTCTTATGGCCTCACAAACAGAGCTAGATAATATTAATCCAGTCATGCTAGCTGATAAGGCAACACCCATTTTTAGGTTTCGCTGGGGGGCGGAGCCGTTAGGCTCCTCCTCCAGAGAAATCTGTAGTTTCTAGTATGGGTGACTTGAACACGCCTCTCTGCTTCATTGGCTAGCTCCATAAATGGAGGCTAGCCATTGGAACAGAGAGGCGTCCGTCAATGCCGGACCAGACACGGGGGCGTTCCCGAGATTCTTTGGCTTTTGCCGACGTCACGCGACGCCGGGAACGCCCCCGTGTCTGGTCCGGCCGGGCCGTGTTTGCTGTTCCCTCCTCCCTCCTGACGTCCGTGTCCTTTCCCGCCCCCCTCGTCCTCTCCCGCCCCCTCGTCCTCTCCCGCCCGCCCCCCTCGTCCTCTCCCGCCCCCCCGTGTCCTCACAAACAAATATTGGTATCCCGTCCCGCCCGCGGGTTTCTTCAGCCGGCCGGCCAATCCCAGCGCGGCGGCCGGAAGTGCCCGCCCCCCCCGCCGCCCAGCGCGAGAAGAGGAGCCACGGCGAGCGCTGGAAGTCTGCGCTGCTCCCGGCCGGGTGACAGCAGACTGGGAGCCCAGAGAGGAACTCCCGCAGCACCCGGGTGAAGCGAGGCGGGACTGGCCTGCAGCGCTGCCACCCCGGCCGCCTCACTTGGAAGGAGGAAGAAGCGGGCGAGGGTGGGGGGCTAACCGGATAGGAGCGGAGGGCCGGCCAGCCGAGGAAGTCCAGGTGAGTGGTTCCTTTCCTGTCCCCCCTCCGCTACTGACGCTATAATTTCCTGATTTTGAACTGAGAGGGAAAGCAGGCAGCCTGCCACCCCGCGGGCTGCGGGGGCTGCCCCGCCTCGCAGGGCCTTGTGATCGATGTCGCTTTCATAACTTCCTCTGTATTAAAGTGAGGGTTCACCGGCAGGGCAGCGTCATCCATCACCCGCCTGAATGGAGTTTTGATTTGCCGAGAGCGCGCTCTGCGTTGCCCCCCCCTTCCCCTTCTGCCGATATTTTAATAATAGCGGGGCTTGGAAGAGAAAAAGCGCATGTTTAGCATCTAGAAGAATCAATCATCATGACTCTTACCCTCGTGAGTCAGGCGAGTGACTAACCGCTTTCTTCAGTCCGAAATGGTCTTGGCGATTGAACCGCTTTGTGAGAGGCTGAAGTGTCGAAGCATGTATATTAAGCCCAAACATATCCGTATGGATTTGTGGACATTACAACCCTCGTATGCCTATGGCTGACAGCCAGCACATGATAAAGCAGAAAAGGTTAAATTCAGTTTCATGATTTATCTTTATTGAGGGCAATCAACCAGGTGCAAGCTACAACGTAAAAATCCTCTTAAAAATGCAGCATGCAAGTACAAAAAAAACCTCCTTTAATAGCCACATTAACTCCACAGGAACGGTAAAACACTTGTAACATTCTAAACCTGTGAAATATATTTTGTTTGCTGGGTGCTCAGAGCATGAAGCACAAAATAGAGGTTTACTGTCTGCGTTTTCTATGCGTGTTAGCTTGAATTTGCACAAATGATACCACAATGAGCTTTCAACAGCTTGTAGGTGAGCCCTGAGTATTTTAAGGAGGTCTTGAAACTGCCTAAGAGAAAAACTGGACGACTGGTCTGTAGGAATTAAGCCTCTCGCCACTACCCTACCTGATCTCTGGCAGTCGAATGCTTACAATTACAAAATCCACTCTTTAAATTTCAATTCATATCAAAAGGCACAGTTCTAGGGATCTGGCTACAAATAAGAAAAGGTTAAGGGAAAACAAACAGCAAATAAAATGTTACAAAAACGGGCAGACCTAGTTAAAAGCACTTTCATGTTTATAGGGAGCGTTAGTTTCTTTTGAATGACGTCAAGAGTCATGTAAATGTACAAGCTCCGATCCAACATGGCAGAAGTGTAACCCATTCTTGCATAATTATGGCTTCAGAGCCAACCAGGAGATGATTAGGTCAGAAAACAATTCAACCGTACTCTATTCCAAGGGAGTAAATGAACAAGCTAACTATTGCTCTGAACACACCAACAAACCGTAATGGTTAGTTAAATGCTATTTAGAGCAATGACTTCAGAAAAAGTAAAATGTGACACCCTGTAAATACATGTGCTAGCATGTACTGTTGTAGATTCACGTGCTCTGCCACTCCAGTCATCAAGTAGTGGGCTCAGATGTCGCAACATGTTTTTATTTTAAGAACTTGGATTCACAAGACACGGCTCATAGTCCACACTACATAGGGACACAGGCTACACCTTAGATTCCCTTCTGTCCAGTGGGTGAGTAGTGTAAGGGTAGTGTCAAAGAGAAGTGTGAACATCGCCAGCTTCTGAGGAAGAGGGTGCGCATATGTGATCTATAGCACAACACGCTAGGAACAGATGCTTACAGGGTCAGTAATAACAGATATTTTATCAGTAGATACAAATGCTCTTTATAGACTTAAATGCATTTTACCCAAAGCAGTGGCTAGTGGGCAGATGATGCAGATGTTTGGAACAAAGCCATTGAAGTTTGGCCCACAAGTGCCTCTTGACGGGCTAGAATATACAATCAGAAATGTTTGGTAAATGTATGCGAGTTCACCAAGTGGCAGCTTCACAGATGACAGATATCAGGATGTTATAGAGGAAAGCCATAATGGCATCCTTTTTAAGCATGGTGTGGGCCTGTCTGCTTGACTGTGTATTGGTATTTGAAAATTCTGGGTTATTTTATGGGCTGTGGATGCCATTTTAGGAATGAAAGGTTTCGGGCATGGCAGTGTAACAGTGCACAGTGCGAACATATTTATCCAGTATGTTGGTGAATGCTGGTTAGATTTGTGTCTTTGTGTCATGCATGTTGGCTAAGCGCATGGACATACTGCTTCTGATTTTATCGGGTACCTTTGGCATGCATGTTGGGGAGCTGCAAGTTCTCGCTGTTAGTCAGGCTTGGTCATGGGCTCGTTTCATGTGTATCTTCACGTCACATATTCAGTTTTGGATCATGTGCTGCATGTTAAGTTTACGTCTTGAACAGGCTAGTTGTGTTTTTTTTTCTTAAGTCAAACTGTGAGCAACATGTAAACAGACTGTGTAGTCGCTTACATCGTGTTATGTTTGTGTATAAGTCGTGGGCTTGCTTGTGTCATGTCTTTACTGTATTTAAGTCATGGGCAGACTGTGGGTCCCATGTGTTGCATTGCACCATGTTGTGGTTGAATCATGGACAGTCAATGGATCACAGCATGATTTGCTTGGACTAGTTGTAGTTAATAGGCAGGCTGTGGGTCACGTGCACCATTGCAGAGGGTGTGCAATTCATGAGCAAGCTACGTAGTTCCATGATGATTGTTTTGGCTACATTGTGTTTGTGGTGTATTTGTGTGGACTGACCACAGCTGCGTTCACTTCACCTACAACAAGCCGAAACCCATCATCCACCTCCAACCAACCCTACAGAGAAACTGGAACAAAATCACCACGGATCAGATCTCCGCATCACTCCTTCGAACCTCCCCAGCCCTCTCTTCTAACGCCAACGAAGCCGCCTCCAACCTCACCCTTTGGTTATCTAACACCGCCGACTCCTTAGCACCGCTTAAAAAACGTCAACACAAACCTGGCAACAAGAAGGCCTCATGGTTCAACGATGATCTCAAGAAGTCCAAGAAACTATGCCGCTCCCTTGAAAAGGCCTGGAAAAAAGACCCATCCACCAGCAACAAGGACACCTTCAAAAGCGCCACCCGCACTCACCACCAACTGATCCGAAAAGCCAAGAAAACAGCATTCAAGGATCGACTTGACAACAACGCCCACAACAGCAAGGAACTTTTCAACATCGTCAAGGAATTCTCCAACCCATCGGCCAACTCCAACGACATCACCCCCTCTCAATCCCTCTGCGACTCCCTAGCTTCTTTTTTCCACAACAAGATTGCTGACATCCACAACAGCTTTGACAACCAACCCGGAAGCCATCCCACCCTACCATCTGCTGACCATCCTCCCCCCGTGAACACCCTTAACGCCTGGAACCCAGTCTCCACTGAGGACACCATCCGCCTGATGAATTCCATTCACTCTGGATCCCCCACAGACCCATGCCCCCACCACATCTTCAACAAAGCTGACTCCATCATAGCACCGCACCTCCGAGACGTCATCAACGGCTCCCTCAACTCCGCCACCTTCCCTGAAGACTGGAAACACGCTGAACTCACCGCCCTTCTGAAAAAACCAACAGCAGACCCCACCGAACTCAAAAACTACCGCCCCATCTCGCTTCTTCCATTCCCGGCCAAAGTCATCGAGAAAGCCGTCAACAACCAGCTCGCCGCCTTCCTCGAAACCAACAAATCCCTTGACCCATCACAATCTGGCTTCCGAGCCAAACACAGCACTGAGACCGCCCTCATCGCAGCAACAGACGACATTCGAACTCTACTGGACAATGGAGACACAGTCGCCCTCATCCTCCTTGACCTCTCTGCAGCATTCGACACAGTCTGCCACAACACCCTTCTACAACGCCTCAATAACATCGGAATCCAAGGAAAAGCACTTGAATGGATCACCTCGTTCCTCACCGGAAGAACCCAAAGAGTCCGCCTCCCACCATTCAAATCCGAGGCCTCTGAAGTCATCTGCGGCGTACCTCAAGGATCCTCACTCAGTCCCACCCTCTTCAACATATACATGAGCCCCCTCGCAGCCATCGCCCGCCAACACAACCTCAACATCATCTCTTACGCGGATGACACTCAACTGATCCTTTCTCTCACCAAGGACCCCAGCACCGCCAAAACTAACTTACACGAAGGAATGAAAGAAGTCGCCGAATGGATGAAACAAAGCCGTCTGAAACTGAACTCAGACAAAACAGAAGTCCTCATCTTAGGTACATCCCCCTCTGCATGGGACGACTCCTGGTGGCCGGAAGCCCTCGGAAAAGCACCCATCCCAACAGACCACGCACGGAACCTTGGCGTCATCCTGGATTCTTCACTCTCAATGAACAGACAAGTCAGCGCCGTATCCTCTTCCTGCTTTAACATTCTTCGCATGCTCAGAAAAACATTTCGCTGGATCCCCCCCGAAACAAGGAAAACAGTCACCCACGCTCTAGTCACGAGCCGACTGGACTACGGAAACACCCTCTACGCAGGTACCACCGCTAAACTCCAGAAGAAACTACAACGAATCCAAAATGCCTCAGCCAGGTTGATATTAGACATCCCACGCAACGAACACATCTCTGGTCACCTTAAAGACCTCCACTGGCTTCCCGTCAATAAGAGGATCACTTTCCGACTGCTTACCCACGCACACAAATCACTCTACGACATCGGACCAGATTGCCTCAACTCTCGACTGTCCTTCTACACCCCCCCCCCCCCGCCAACTTCGCTCTTCCAGCCAAGCCTTCGCCACTGTACCTCGCATCAACAAGACCACCATGGGAGGCAGATCCTTTTCATACCTGGCTGCTAAAACATGGAACTCACTCCCCGCCTACCTTCGCCTCACCCAGAACCACCTAGCGTTCAGAAAGCAGCTTAAAACATGGATATTCGACAAATAATCCCCCTCCCCTTCCTAAGCGCCTTGAAACCCTCTGGGTATGTAGTGCGCTATACAAATTTTATGACTTGACTTGACTTGACTATTGTGTTTGTTTTCCATGCTAGGTATAAACCGTGGGCAGGATGGGGCTGTCACATGCTTCTCACCATGGTTTGCTTTGTGAGTGTGGTAAATAAGGATGCCTACTTGTGCTTGTTGGACAGAGGGAGGGGTGTGCCCTGTATGCTGTGTATCTAGTGTCTGCTGACTGTGTCTATAGTGTCTGTGAAGTAATGTGCAGTATATTCTACCAGTCAGCTGGAAGAGCGAAGAAGTAGTGCTGAACTGCTGTCAACGTGTTCCTGGTGGGGGTTTATTGCCAGTGGACTTACTTCGTACAACCCACTTCTTGTGCCACATCGATATGCGCAGGTATGGCTTGATACGTGCTGTGGTCAGTTCCTTTCAGCCGTCTGCATTGGACATCTTGCTCTATATGAAGACAGCTATGGACTGAATTTCTGCTTGTAACTACCCCTCTTTGTGTCGACTTCTAGTAATAAATCTCCATTTGTGATACATTTTACCCGGATATATTGCTTACTTCGTCATTACGCTCCATTCACTATTGAACAATGAAAGTAAAAGTACATGACCTAGGAGATTCCTGTACGTTTACCCCCTTTTTAGGTCTGGCTTGATAGCCCATCTGCTGCGAGACCTTCTGTGATCATCAGGGGTACTACATAGAGTTGCTCCGGCTACGCACACATGTTGATTGTCAGAAGCACAGCATGTGATTGGACATCAGTTGTAGTAGTCCGCCTAAGATATTGTTTAATTGCACTTATGAGTCATGCACCGTTCATGATATGCTTTATAGGTACTTTATTTTCCCCACATCGCCAAGGACTCGACCATCCCTCAGCACTGACACCGCAAGCTTTAATAACCACAGAGCTAAGGTTGAAAACAGTAGTGTCCGTCTGTCTGTGTGCCTGTAGTGTCCGTCTGTCTGTGTGCCTGTAGTGTCCGTCTGTCTGTGTGCCTGTAGTGTCCGTCTGTCTGTGTGCCTGTAGTGTCCCGCTGTCTGTGCGCCTGCAGTGTCCATCTGTCTGATTGCAATGTCCGTCTATCTGTGTGCCTGCGGTGATCGGCTGTCTGCCTGCCTGCAGTGTCCGTGGTCCGTCTGTCTGTGTGTGTGCCTGCAGTGTCCGTCTGTCTGTGTGCGTGCAATGTCAGCCTGTCTGTGTGTCTGCAGTGTCCGAGGTCCGTCTGTCTGTCTGTGTGCCTCCAGTGTCCGTCTATCTGTGTGCCTGCAGTCTCTGTCTGTCTGTGTGCCTGCAGTGTCTAAGGTCCGTCTTTCTGTGTGCGTGCTGCAATGTCAGCCTGTCTGTTCGTTCCCCCAGCAAAAAAAAGTGAGCAACCACTGTCAAGGAAACCACAGTGTCATGGAGCAGCCCCTCTCCTATCTGTTCCTTCCTTCAACAAATCTCGCACAGGGTGAAACGCCGAAGATGCACCACTCCGTGCCAGCAGGAATAAGAGGACTTTGCAAACAGCAAAAAAAAAAATGGAGCACATTAAAACTTGGCTGCGCAGCCATGTAAGAGGCAGGGCATGTCTGCGCTTGTGCAAAGTAGTATATTATAACCAGCCACGTAAGAGGGCCGATCTGCGCTTGCGCAGAGTCCCCATCTCCAGACCTCACACGCGTCACCCAGCATCACAGGCACTGGTCACGCTCGAACCCGCGCCATCTTAAACCTTTGCACCTAGGATCTCCGTGCAAACCAGAGCGCTCCACAGCCCGGGGATGAAGTGCTGTGTAAATGTCACAGTGCAGTACATGGTATAGGCCAATTCTACTACAGTACCTGCTTCAGTGCACACTTGCACTGAGAACAACTGCTGTGCTGTGACAGCTGTGTGGGCGGATGGCTGTGAGAGCTGTGTGGGCTGTGAGAGCTGTGTGGGCTGTGAGAGCTGTGTGGGCTGTGAGAGCTGTGTGGGCTGTGAGAGCTGTGTGGGCTGTGAGAGCTGTGTGGGCTGTGTGGGCTGTGTGGGCTGTGTGGGCTGTGAGGGCTGTGAGGGCTGTCAGGGCTGTGAGAGCTGTGAGGGCTGTGAGGGCTGTGAGGGCTGTGTGGGCTGAGAGCGCTGAGAGCTGTGTTGGGCTGAGAGCTGTGTTGGGCTGAGAGCTGTGAGGGCTGTGTGGGCTGTGTGGGCTGTGTGGGCTGTGAGGGCTGAGAGAGCTGAGAGCTGTGTGGGCTGAGAGAGCTGAGAGCTGTGTTGGGCTGAGAGCTGTGTGGGCTGTGTTGGGCTGAGAGCTGTGTGGGCTGTGTTGGGCTGAGAGCTGTGTGGGCTGTGTTGGGCTGAGAGCTGTGTGGGCTGTGTCGGCTGTGGGCTGTGTGGGCTGAGAGAGCTGTGTGGGCTGTGAGAGCTGTTGGCAATATAAATAACAATGCCATTTATTTATAAGTAAAAAAAAAAGAAATGTCATGAGCAATGCCAATAACTCTAACTTTTCCAAAGGCGAAACCATTGCATTGTAAATGCTTGTTGAAGCAGCCATTAAGAACATAGGCAAAATTTTTTGGGTAAAGGGCTCCGCAGGGAGGATTATGTCCCAGCACAAAACAAAGGGAAAGCACGACTGGTACACCACAGCATGTAGGAGGGCTAAGACTTATTTAATTGAGGCCGTTAAAGGCAAATCCCAACCCCAGATTCAGGTAGCCAGGAAAGACCACAAGAGAGTACTGGGACAAGCAAAAAAGGAGTGGGAAGAGGCCTATTGGTGTACCCTTAAAGAAGCCAGCTCCAAGAAAGATTCTAAATGTTTCTGGGATACTATCAGAGCTAGAAATAGGCCAGATAGCGACTTGATAACATGTAATATCCCAAGTCAGGCGTGGGTTAAACACTTTTCAAAGCTTTATACTCGCCAAGATGATCATTCTATTTCCACTGCTCCCAATGACCCTGAAGGGGGGGCAGTGGTTTCAACATCGCTCTCACTAAATTGGGACATCCACCTTGAAGACTTCGACTTCACAATTAAAGAAGTGGAATATGCGATAGGCACTATCATGCCCCAAAAAGCTGCTGGCCCGGATGGTATTCCTGCCGACCTTTTGCGATCAGACATTCCAAAGTGGGGAAAATTGATCCACTGCTTACTAGTCGCCATTTGTAGGGGCGCCCCTATCCCCTCCTCGTGGAAAGGGGCGGAGGTGGTCCCTATTTTTAAAAAAGGTGCCAGAGAAGATCCATCAAATTATAGACCCATTAGCTTGTTGGACATTAGTCAAAAAGTAGTTGGCAAGGTTTTACTGGTCAGAATACTAGACTGGATAGATGAAAATAAAATCCTTTCTGACTACCAGGCGGGCTTTAGAGTGGGTACCGGGACAATTGAAGAAGCTTTTAGATTAATGATGGTGTATTGGAAAGTTGTGGTTATAGGCAAAGGCAGTCTTTATCTCGCTTTCATCGATTTAAAGACTGCCTTTGACCTTGTACCGAGGGAGACCCTATGGAGTGTTTTGGCCGATATGGGGTTGCCCCATTATCTACTCTCACTACTTGTCAGGCTACATGAAAATAGCTTTGCCCAGATTAGGTGGGGCCCAGGAGGGGAAAAAACAAGTAGTATCCCGGTTGAGAGAGGGGTCCGCCAGGGATGCGTGTTAGCTCCCACCCTCTTTTCCCTTTACATCATTGGGGTGGTCGAGCATCTCCGGGAACATCCTTCAGATGAACCATCCCTGGCTGGCGAACGTATACCTACCCTCCTCTTCGCGGACGATACGCTTTTAATATCAAAAACCCAATAGGCCTCCAAAGGCTCCTAAACAACTTTCAATCCTTCTGCTCTAAACGAGGCCTGATAATTAACACGAGCAAGACAAAATACCTTGTGTTGAATCCTCCAAAAAAAACAGTCCGCCCCCCTACCCTGAATGCGGAACCCTTGGAGAGGGTGGAAGTTTTCGACTATCTTGGTATTCGCTTATCACATAAAATGCAATGGACCCCACATCTGGACAAAATGCTATTAACCCATAAGAGGATAACAGGAGCCCTTTTGAAAGAACAACACTCCTGCTCAACCAGACCGATAGCGGTTGTCCTCGAAATCTACTCAGCTAAAGGGGTTAGTTCTGCCCTTTATGGGGCGGAACTTGGGGGCTCATCTATTTCTAACGACCTACCAAGATCAGAGAAAAAATTCTGCAGAGCGATTATGTCACTCCCACAGGGTACTCCTACGGTCCCGCTAATGTTGGACCTAGGTTGTCGCCCAATTGATGATCTTGCAAGATTCGGCCCACTTCTGCTATGGGCACGCCTGTGGCGAGTGGAGGAACTTGGTAAATACGCGCAAGGTCTTTCAGAAATCATGACATTACCAGGGTGGCATAAAATCAAATGGCTGAAAGATATGAAAACACTGCTACTAAACCTGGGCTTAAACGACACGTGGATAAATAGATCTTCACCCCCAAAGTCAATCCTTAAGAAACTTTATTGGAACTGGATCTCGCTACAAAGGAACACCAGTACTTCCCTGGGCAGACTTACTGAAGACTTTTTGAGGTTCAAGGACCTACCAAAACGGGAACTGTACCTTGACACTATCGAAAAACCCTTTGATAGGGCCCTGTATTTCAAATTTAGAGCAGGAACCCTTCCTTTGTATTCTTTTACCTCATGATGGAAACCTCCTGCACAAACTATAGAGCTTTGCCCAGCATGCCTAGACAGACCAGAGACAGTGGCACACTTCATGTTTGAATGTCGAGAGTATGCCCTACCCAGGAGGGTATGGCTTAAAAATGTATGCCGTCAGCTGGTTACTAGGAGCCACATGGTCGCAATTCGCATATTAATGCCTGATAGTCGTGCCACCTATGCTTGCGCCCTAGCCAAATTCTTATCATGGGTTTGGTCCATCAGAACTAAAAGGCTAAAACTAACTGTTTCATTCTTTTTTAAATTGATCACCAAAATGAATTTTTCTAAAAATATTGCAACTTTTTAACAATTTATTTTCTTTTTGTATATAAACTCTTGTTGCTTGTCTCTGTTTGCTTCTACCTCGCTTTTAAACTTGATGTACTTGTGTTTTATGTGAAGCTTTTATGATAACTTTTTATCGAAATAAAGCCTTTTTGACTTGACTTGAAAAACTGACAATGCACACCCATCTTTCCCGTGTACATAGAGTGTAAAAGTTTTTGTATAATCTGGTGTGCCTAACACTTGTGCAGAACAAAGAGCTTGTCTTAACTGACAAAAAACATTTTGTCATTCATCTGTCCATGGAAGGGGGCTAGGAGTGTTTTTAGTCAAAAGCGCTAGCAGGGGTTTAACAATGTGTGAAAAGCCCAATATCCATTGCCTACAAAACAAAATCAAACCAATGAATGCACAGACATCTTTCTGTGTGGAATGTACTGGGGTGTCTAAAATTGCTTGAATGCGATCTGGTGTAAGTGCATGGCCCTCCTTAGACAGAAGGTGTCCAAAATAGGTCACCTTCAGTCTACAATATTGTAATTTCTTCCGTGATACTTTATGGTGGTGTGTAGCAAGAAAAGAAAGCAAGGACAAGGTGCATTTTTCACACTGCTCAGGCGTATCAGCTGCCAACAAGATGTCATCAACATATTGTATGAGAGCCACTCGTTCAAGCAAAGTAAAGGAATCAAGCTGTCTCTTCAATGCTTGACTGTAAATACTAGGGCTCTCAGTATAGCCTTGAGAAACTCTACAAAATCTATACGATCGATTATTCAAAGTGAACCCGAACAAATATCAGCTATCAGGGTGAATAGTGATCGAAAAGAAAGCATTCTTTGAGTCTGTAACAGAGAATGTAGTTGCTGTCGGAGGAACCAACGTAAGTAGTGTTGTTATGTCAGAAACCACAGTGTGCGGTACTACAATCTTGTTGACTTCTCTCAATCAATGATAAATCTATAAATCCTAGTGTAAGTATCTTTTTTCAAAATGGGAAGAATCGGACTATTGCAAACATTGTAAGGAACTTTTTCCACAACCCCCACCTTAATCAAATCTTGTACAATACATGTGAGAGCTTCTTCTCCTTCTCGAGAAATTTTATACTGACGCAGTCTTGGCAATGAAGCACCCTCCTTGACACTAATATGCACTGGCCGAATAACCATTTGCCCTACATCGGTGTCTGAAGTAGCCCACAAAGTACTAGGGATTGAAGCTAATGCAATGTCCTCTTTAATAATACAGGATCTTTCAATCACAGGGTAGTTGTCATTCAAAATAACTCGTACTCCTTCCGGAGAACATCGTATCGTAGCCCTGAAATATTTAAGCATATCAAGACCCACAATATTATCTGGTGTGTTTGGAGAAAGCAAAAACGGACATGGAGCAAAAAACATATCAACAAGAAATGCGAGTGGTTGTGACAATGGTATAAGGGAAGGTGTTCCACCAAAACCTATCGATGTAATGGTTAAGCCAGACAGGGGAGCCCTGGGAACCAATTCTTTAGACAAGGCCCTACAAGTAGCTCCTCTATCAACCAGAAACTGATCAGTAGAACCCAAAACATGTGCTGTAACAAAGGGACCTCTCTGATCTACTGGAACTTCAACTGATTCCTTGCCCCATCCTAGGCAATCCTATGCATAAGCTGAATCTTGCAAATCAGACGGCACATAGTCAGACATTTGATATTGGTTCCTTCTGTCAAAAGAATAGGACCCCTCCTGTCCACGTGTATTAGCATCAAACCTAGCACGATCGTTTGTGCTTCCTCTAGGCCCTGAATATCCTGAACGATTTCTCATTTGTCCCCGACCACGTGAACCCTGCGGAGCACGCAGTGCTGGACAATCAGAAAGCCAATGTCCAAATTTCTTGCAGTACTCACACTGATCAACAGACAAATTCAAATGAGTATAAGGAGGAAAAGATGAACCATAAGATCCACGTCCACCTCTATCATTACCTCTAGAAGGTGGGCCATAAGCTTGAGCTAACATAACCTTTGTTTTCCACTCTTTAGACTTTTTATCCTCATTATTTTTAGCTTCTAATTCTTGTCGCTCATAATACCGAGCCATGGTTAGAAGAGAAACCAGAGAAGAGGTAGTCCATGAACTCTCACTGGCCTTTAGGCGACTAGCTATTTCTGGCAAAAGGTTTGTGACATATTTATCAACAAACAGATGGATACTTGTGTCATCTCTTAATAACTGGCTACTAAAATCGTGGAATGCCTCTTCAAAGCGTGTAAAGAAATCTGAAACCGATTCATCTGCCTTTTGCTTACACAACGCTAATGCAGTCCAATCTATCTTTTTAGGGGGAATAATCATCTTTAACTTAACTAATATAGCTGCCGGAAGATCTAAAATTTATTGACACGTTTTTCTGTGCAGGTTTTCTATCTTCATCTAACTGCTCTAAATCTTTCCATACTTCTACTATCTAGAAGTTCAGAAGCAGTAGTAGTACTACGAACGGCTTTACGCCCAGCAGATCTAATCTGAGACGCTTGTTCAGCAGATAACATCGAGCGAGTTTCTCTAGCTTTGTCCTGGTCTGTAGGAAAGTGCTCATCTGACTCATAAGGTGCAGAAGAAAGAGTATACGGAGGTGGACAACGATCTAATAAGAGATAGTCATCTTGGGGTTTATTAAGAATAGGATAAAGAGGTCTACGAACAGCGTATTGGCCATTTACCTGTAAATGACACTCCCTACCTTCCCTCTCTTTAATTTCTTTAATTTCCCTATTTTTCATTTCCAGTGCTTTCGCATGGATACTCTTTCGCTGTTCTTTTTCAGTCAAGACTTGCTCACTCTTCATTCGCTCACGCACTTCTTTCTCCCACATTCGCACACAGTCAAACATATCTTGCCTAGCCTTTCGCTTAAACATCCGTTGCTCCACATACTGAAGCTTTGGCAAATCAAATGTCCCATGCATAGGCCAACGCAACTCAGGATCTTTACTAGTATATTTATTCCATAACGTGCTGTACATTATGGAAGAAATACCATACTTAACATACATGTCCCTATTAGGCGTCCCCTCCGGAGAGGCTGGTTGTGCTTCGTCGAGTCTCAAATTGGTACCACTACAAAAGCAACACATCCTACGAAGTGTGCTGGAAACAGGCATGCCAAAAATAGTGCAGAATATGCAGTATTATGATCAAAGTAGCACTTAAAGTACTCTTCATTCGTTGCGCCATTCAAACTAATTAAAAATAGAGAAAAATCTCCTCATTACCTGCCTATATGTATTGCAACACATATATATATTTATCAAACGAAATTCAATATTGGCCAATCATACAAACAAAGCGAGTGTTACTAAACTACCATACCAATCAAAGGCGTCAAACCAACAGCAAGTGCCGCAGAATGGCTCTTACCAATCAAATGGTGTCCAGGTTCCAACTGCCAAATGGTCAATGCACGGCGAATCAACAGAAGAGATCTCTGTCGAGGACCGGCGCCACCTGGATGGTCAGATCAGAAAGAAAGGAAAAACGCTGTGGGTGCCAAGACTCGGGTCTCCTCAGGCAGCGATCGCGCCCAAAGCGAGATTCCAATCCTCCGTCGTGAACAGTCCTTCAGGTATCCGAGTCGCCGATGGACCCTGCGTTGGAAGCGCCAATTTGTGGTGGTGCGCCTCAGCAAGGCCTACCAGTGCAAGGGATTCGCCCTTCTCTGCACAGAGTCAGACCAATAGGAAGAAGTTGCACAGAAATTAGAATAGAAAAGACAGAGTTTATTAAACCTCATGAGGTAGAACTACATTCACACAGCACCCTTCGGTAATGCATGAAGTAGCACACTGACTGGAAGGAGCTTGGTCTTTTTATACCCACACAGGGGCTCAAATGAGGATGGAACAAGTACAGAATGCTGGTTTCAAATACATACAAGGTCATACAGAGAGTGTGCTGGCAACAAGTGGGAGGGGCTGACAGTTAGCTAATTCTGGTGGACACATCCTGACAGTTACAAGTTAAGGTCAGCTGTAAGCTCAACTGAGCATGTGCAAAGCAGAAGAGGCTAAATATATCTCGTCTCTAGGCAGATTTCATTACAAGACCGTAGGCTACCATTATGCATACAACTTTTAATGCAGTTCCAAGCATAGCCGCATATGTCACAAAGCAAAGTTCCAACTTAGAATACAAAGAACCAACAATAGCAAGTATCACTAGGCAATCAGCCTCTTTTAAATGCGGCTCCAAGCAAGATAAGTCAACTTCTTTTTACCTCCTGATAAACCTTGTAATTAAGAGTCTGTTAAAAGTATTCGCACAATGATAATTGTTTTAGCCTTTCTAATATCTTACTGTGAGAAACCCCACTCTTATCCCTACAGCATTAGGAGTTTAGATATACTGCTTTTACAGTGTAAGTATTATCTCTTTGATTTGGTTAACGTTTATTTCCACCTTTAGACTCCTTGTGCTCGGATTACCACCCTCCAATTTACGGAGGTTGGCTTCTGCTTTATTTTCACTTGCTCATAATGTATTTCATAACGATTATTTGAACCCCTTCGAGTTCGCTCGTTTTTTCCCCTTCTATTTTCACACGCGTTTTAAGCAAACACGCACTGACCCGTTTTATGTACTTGAACGTCGGCCTCATTGGAATCCCATCGTCATTGAGTTTTAGTCTCTAACGCTGCGGAGCGAGGCTTCATATGCGCTTCCCGAAGCTCGAGCTTCACAATCAATAAGGTTTTGAGAAATGACCCTTGGCAACACACGCGCTACGTGCGCTGGCTGCCAAGGTACTTTCCTACACTGCCAACAATGTAAACAGCTGTCAGGAGCCGAGCAACGGATTTTATCTCCGCTCGTGCCTCCAAACAGTCCTTGTTAAACAAGCTTGCGTTTTTTTGGCCTTATTTACTGCTTTTGAGATATTGCCTACCCCACACCCACTTCCAATATTACTATTTAGTCAAATATAGCTGTTTTTATTTGAAAATCCTTTGGTTAATATAAAAAAAGGGTGATTATTTAAAATTTATTAGAAAAGACATCATAAAATATTTTTTAAAAAACGAGCTCAGACTTTTATAATATTTATTTTAGAATCATGTCTGACTCAGATTCGGATTCATTCAATAGTAACACTATTGAATCAAATTTTAATGATGATGCCATCAAAAAACTTATACATAAGGAGATGAGATCTTGTATGTTCTCTACCTTATCTCAAGTTATGTCATCCAAGAGATCCTTGATCCATGATAATGATGATCTTTCAGATCCGGAGGAGGTTAATGATATAACGCAAGAAAGGGGTAAGAGGCTTAAAAAAAGTAAAAACATAGATTATACCCCAGAGAGCACAGGAGGTCCTTGCACCTCAAGTTTAACAGGAGGTCCTCGCACCTCATTTGCCTCAGGTGTCCCTCACGGCACAAACTGGAAAGGTGTCCTTAGCGGCACAAATTTGATGGGTGACCCTCGCGGCACAATAAATCAAAGTGCTCTAGACAATGGTGATGGCTCAGAATTTCCTGACGAATATATTCTTGATCTTGATGAGGCCGATCAAGACATTGAATCCTTTCTCTCAAATGAAATTGATGGTCCTTCATCTTCAAAAGATAATATTTTGGATCCTTTGGGAGAGGAAATGTTCTCCCCCTTTAATATTAAACACCCTAGGAGCTCTGAGTGGACCTCACACGAGCACGTATCCAATTTCATAACCAAATGGATTAGGAACCCATTAGAGAGAGAGACTCACAATCTCTTGAGAGCGGAATGTAACAGACCTTCTATTGAAGGTAAAGTATGTCAAACTCCGAACCTTGACCCGGAATTGATTACCTATCTTTTTAAATTAGGAAGAGACCCACGCAAAGGCTTGGAAAGATCACTTAAGATTTGCCAGGATAAAGTCCTTGACATCCTAGGTCCTCTAACAAAAATAATTGACTCAGCTGAGGAGAGTTACCTTAATGGTTGCCCTCTTGATACACACTCCATTGGCGGATGGAGTCAAAGGGCTCTAGTCCTTCTAGGAAACGCAAATGCAGGACTTAATTGCGAAAGAAGAGAGTGGCTCTTACTAAAATCAGCCCCAAACTAACCGACATGGCTGAAAAAGAAACCTCCATCAATCCAAAAGGTTTACTTTTTGGAGACGATTTAATAAGAAGTCTGGGTAAATATGTATCGACCTTTACAGCCTTGGATAAAGCGCACCAAAACATGAAAAAAGTTTTCAATTACAACAGTAACCTTTTTGGAAGGGCCGGCAGAAGGGGGCAGTCTTTCGTCCGCTTTAATCGACGCCCCTTCCCAAGAAACAGAGGAAATTTTGGTAGAGGTTACCAACCATCCAACCAGCCACAGTTCTATCCACCCAGAGGAAGAGGTTTCCGCTCGAGAGGATTCCGAGCCAGAGGAGCATCTGCCGAATCTACCCCTCAAAGTGAGTACTCATTCCCCTCCCCTTTCTTCCAATCTAAAAGTGGGTGGGAGACTGAAGTTCTTTTACAACAATTTGAGAAATATTACACAAGACCCTTGGGTTCTAGACACCGTTCTTGGTTTCTCAATAGATTTCATCCAGATTCCCTTCCAGAACTCTTATCCAAGACCGATTCCCCTCACACTAGATCAAGAAAAAATTATAGAAAAAGAAATTTCCTCAATGCTAAAAAAGGGGCAATTTTAGAAGTTCCTATGGAATTCATGAAATTCGTAAGTACCTTATTCCTTGTGGAAAAGAAAGACAAGGGTTGGAGACCGGTAATAAATCTCAGGGAACTCAACAAATTCCTTGTCTATCGGCATTTCAAGATGGAGGGCATCCATCTTCTAAGAGACCTCTTACTAGAAGGTGACTGGTTGGTCAAATTGGACCTGAAGGACGCCTACTTTACAATTCCCATGGCAAAGGAACATCAACCCTTTCTTCAGTTCCTTTGGAAAAACCATCTCTTTCAATTTCTGGCTCTGCCTTTCGGCCTCTCCTCTGCCCCATGGTGTTTCACCAAGTTATTGAGAACAGTTGTCTCATGTCTAAGAGAAAAAGGGATTCGTCTCATCATTTACTTAGACAACATCCTGATTCTTTCTCAAGATTATACTCAGATCATCAAAGATCTCAAGACAGTTATGGACCTTTTAGAAAATCTGGGTTTTATCATAAACAGAGAAAAATCCATTCTAGTTCCCTCAAAGAAGATGGAGTTCCTGGGTTTCACAGTAGACACAACAAAATGTCTTCTCCTTCTCCCTCCCAAGAAGATTACCAAAATCAGAAAGGAGATAAGACATGTATTGAAACAAGAAAATCTCGCCCTGAGAGAACTAGCCAGACTTTTAGGCCTTCTATCTTCTTCCATTCAGGCCATTTTTCCGGGACCACTGAATTATCGAGCCCTTCAGAGAATAAAAGCAAGGGCTCTCAGGTCGGGCCTTTGGTACGGAGACCGTATTTCCTTAAACCAAGAAGCGATCTTAGAACTAACTTGGTGGTTAGACAATCTAGATGCATGGAATGGGAGAGCGATTTTTGGTTCAGCACCAGATTTTATTCTAGAATCAGATGCCAGCCTTCATGGCTGGGGTGCTTGTTTTCAGAACCAGAATACGGGAGGAATTTGGTCGCAAGAAGAGTCCCTGCACCACATCAATTATCTAGAATTAACTGCAGGTCTTTATGCTCTAATGAGCTTCAAACGATTTCTTCAAGGAAGGTCGGTTATACTAAAAATGGACAACATGTCTGCTGTAGCGTACATAAACCGCTTAGGAGGGACCAAGTCAGAAGACCTCTCCAATCTAGCAAAGAAGCTTGGGTTTTTCTGCCTAGAACACAGAAACTCTCTCAGAGCAGAATGCCTTCCCGGGAAATCCAATCTTTGCGCAGATTGGAATTCAAGATTCATCTTGGATTACAGCGACTGGAAGCTCAACACTTCTGTTTTCAACTCGCTCAATCATTTCTGGGGCCCTTTCCAAATTGACCTATTTGCAAGCAGGTTAACTACCCAATTGGTTTCCTATTTCAGCTGGATGCCCGATCCTGGTGCTCTAGCAGTGAATGCTTTTCTCCAATCTTGGAAAGGGATCAATGCTTATGCCTTCCCTCCATTCGCAATGATTCAGAGGCTTCTTCAGAAACTGAGACAAGAACAATCCTCAATTGGTTGACTAGTTGATTTTATATGCTCTTTTCTTTACAGGAAAAGTTGGTTATATGCTTATTTATTTTTTCCTAACATTCTTGGTTATATGCTTATTTATTTTTTGCTGACATTCTTTCCTTTTGCAGAATTGTGCTTTCATAATGTTAGGATTTATTAACATCCTTTCTTTTCTTTACAGATTATCTTTCTAAATGAATCTTCCATCTTTTGGATCAGTCATGGATGGATGATGTTTTCGATATATTCTTTCTTCAATTTTGATGTTACTCTGGAGTTTATTGGAATTTTCCTTTCCTTTGTCACCACATTTAAAAGAGGCTGATTGCCTAGTGATACTTGCTATTGTTGGTTCTTTGTATTCTAAGTTGGAACTTTGCTTTGTGACATATGCAGCTATGCTTGGAACTGCATTAAAAGTTGTATGCATAATGTTATCCTCCGTGTCTTTAATGAAATCCAGATTCTCTGGTCATGGCAATAGGAGAATCGCAATTTCAAGAGCAGTTGACAGGAAGGTAGGACAGAGCACATGGTGATTACATGGCAAACAAAATGGCTGCCAGAAATACAAAATGGATTCCACACAATGGGCAAGATAGTTTGTAAATACAAGATGTCTTCTGCTAATGCTTAACTTACTCGCTGCTAAATTACAACAGCCCCTTCACAATATAAGTTTTTG
>NW_028250256.1:0-40082 GCF_964263255.1 Lissotriton vulgaris
TAAATACATTTGGAGGCATTTAATGTTCGAGCAAAACGGCTGATTTCGACAAAAGAGATAACACCCCCCCATTACGTCATGCTTCAGAATGTGGAAAATGGTCCGTTTTCAAATGTTTTATTTTTGAACGTCAGTTCACATTTGTAGGTGGATCATCAGTGTTAGAGCTAAAATTAGCATGTTTAAAGTGATTTTCATGCTTCCAGGGGCTCGGGAAGTTAATTAAATACCATTTGGAGGCATTTAATGTTCGAGCAAAAACGGCTGATTTTCGACAAAAGAGTAACACCCCCCATTACGTCATGCCTCAGAAAATGTGGAAAATGGTCCGTTTTCAAATGTTTTATTTTTGAACGTCAGTTCACATTTGTAGGTGGATCATCAGTGTTAGAGCTAAAATTAGCATGTTTAAAGTGATTTTCATGCTTCCAGGGGCTCGGGAAGTTAATTAAATACCATTTGGAGGCATTAATTGTTCGAGCAAAACGGCTGATTTTCGACAAAAGAGATAACACCCCCCCATTACGTCATGCTTCAGAAATGTGGAAAATGGTCCGTTTTCAAATGTTTTATTTTTGAACGTCAGTTCACATTTGTAGGTGGATCATCAGTGTTAGAGCTAAAATTAGCATGTTTAAAGTGATTTTCATGCTTCCAGGGGCCCAAAACACAAGATTTATGGAATGGTTAAAAGTGCATGAAAATGGCCAATTTACTCACTCTGAGTTCTCAAAAAGGGGTTTCTTCACCCCGGGAAGTTAATTAAATACCATTTGGAGGCATTTAATGTTCGAGCAAAAACTGCTGATTTTCGACAAAAGAGATAACACCCCCCCATTACGTCATGCTTCAGAAATGTGGAAAATGGTCCGTTTTCAAATGTTTTATTTTTGAACGTCAGTTCACATTTGTAGGTGGATCATCAGTGTTAGAGCTAAAATTAGCATGTTTAAAGTGATTTTCATGCTTCCAGGGGCTCGGGAAGTTAATTAAATACCATTTGGAGGCATTTAATGTTCGAGCAAAAACGGCTGATTTTCGACAAAAGAGATAACACCCCCCATTACGTCATGCTTCAGAAATGTGGAAAATGGTCCGTTTTCAAATGTTTTATTTTTGAACGTGAGTTCACATTTGTAGGTGGATCATCAGTGTTAGAGCTAAAATTAGCATGTTTAAAGTGATTTTCATGCTTCCAGGGGCTCGGGAAGTTAATTAATACCATTTGGAGGCATTTAATGTTCGAGCAAAAACGGCTGATTTTCGACAAAAGAGATAACACCCCCCCATTACGTCATGCTTCAGAATGTGGAAAATGGTCCGTTTTCAAATGTTTTATTTTTGAACGTCAGTTCACATTTGTAGGTGGATCATCAGTGTTAGAGCTAAAATTAGCATGTTTAAAGTGATTTTCATGCTTCCAGGGGCCCAAAACACAAGATTTATGGAATGGTTAAAAAGTGCATGAAAATGGCCAATTTACTCACTCTGAGTTCTCAAAAAGGGTTTCTTCACCCCGGGAAGTTAATTAAATACCATTTGGAGGCATTTAATGTTCGAGCAAAAACGGCTGATTTTCGACAAAAGAGATAACACCCCCCCATTACGTCATGCTTCAGAAATGTGGAAAATGGTCCGTTTTCAAATGTTTTATTTTTGAACGTCAGTTCACATTTGTAGGTGGATCATCAGTGTTAGAGCTAAAATTAGCATGTTTAAAGTGATTTTCATGCTTCCAGGGGCTCGGGAAGTTAATTAAATACCATTTGGAGGCATTTAATGTTCGAGCAAAAACGGCTGATTTTCGACAAAAGAGATAACACCCCCTCATTACGTCATGCTTCAGAAATGTGGAAAATGGTCCATTTTCAAATGTTTTATTTTTGAACGTCAGTTCACATTTGTAGGTGGATCATCAGTGTTAGAGCTAAAATTAGCATGTTTAAAGTGATTTTCATGCTTCCAGGGGCTCGGGAAGTGAAATAAATACCATTTGGAGGCATTTAATGTTCGAGCAAAAACGGCTGATTTTCGACAAAAGAGATAACACCCCCCCATTACGTCATGCTTCAGAAATGTGGAAAATGGTCCGTTTTCAAATGTTTTATTTTTGAACGTCAGTTCACATTTGTAGGTGGATCATCAGTGTTAGAGCTAAAATTAGCATGTTTAAAGTGATTTTCATGCTTCCAGGGGCTCGGGAAGTTAATTAAATACCATTTGGAGGCATTTAATGTTCGAGCAAAAACGGCTGATTTTCGACAAAAGAGATAACACCCCCTCATTACGTCATGCTTCAGAAATGTGGAAAATGGTCCATTTTCAAATGTTTTATTTTTGAACGTCAGTTCACATTTGTAGGTGGATCATCAGTGTTAGAGCTAAAATTAGCATGTTTAAAGTGATTTTCATGCTTCCAGGGGCCCAAAACACAAGATTTATGGAATGGTTAAAAGTGCATGAAAATGGCCAATTTACTCACTCTGAGTTCTCAAAAAGGGTTTCTTCACCCAGGGAAGTGAAATAAATACCATTTGGAGGCATTTAATGTTCGAGCAAAAACGGCTGATTTTCGACAAAAGAGATAACACCCCCCCCCCATTACGTCATGCTTCAGAAATGTGGAAAATGGTCCGTTTTCAAATGTTTTATTTTTGAACGTCAGTTCACATTTGTAGGTGGATCATCAGTGTTAGAGCTAAAATTAGCATGTTTAAAGTGATTTTCACGCTTCCAGGGGCTCGGGAAGTTAATTAAATACCATTTGGAGGCATTTAATGTTCGAGCAAAAACGGCTGATTTTCGACAAAAGAGATAACACCCCCCCCATTACGTCATGCTTCAGAAATGTGGAAAATGGTCCGTTTTCAAATGTTTTATTTTTGAACGTCAGTTCACATTTGTAGGTGGATCATCAGTGTTAGAGCTAAAATTAGCATGTTTAAAGTGATTTTCATGCTTCCAGGGGCTCTGGAAGTTAATTAAATACCATTTGGAGGCATTTAATGTTCGAGCAAAAATGGCTGATTTTCGACAAAAGAGATAACACCCCCCCATTACGTCATGCTTCAGAAATGTGGAAAATGGTCCGTTTTCAAATGTTTTATTTTTGAACGTCAGTTCACATTTGTAGGTGGATCATCAGTGTTAGAGCTAAAATTAGCATGTTTAAAGTGATTTTCATGCTTCCAGGGGCTCGGGAAGTGAAATAAATACCATTTGGAGGCATTTAATGTTCGAGCAAAAACGGCTGATTTTCGACAAAAGAGATAACACCCCCCCATTACGTCATGCTTCAGAAATGTGGAAAATGGTCCGTTTTCAAATGTTTTATTTTTGAACGTCAGTTCACATTTGTAGGTGGATCATCAGTGTTAGAGCTAAAATTAGCATGTTTAAAGTGATTTTCATGCTTCCAGGGGCCCAAAACACAAGATTTATGGAATGGTTAAAAGTGCATGAAAATGGCCAATTCACTCACTCTGAGTTCTCAAAAAGGGTTTCTTCACCCCGGGAAGTTAATTAAATACCATTTGGAGGCATTTAATGTTCGAGCAAAAACGGCTGATTTTCGACAAAAGAGATAACACCCCCCCATTACGTCATGCTTCAGAAATGTGGAAAATGGTCCGTTTTCAAATGTTTTATTTTTGAACGTCAGTTCACATTTGTAGGTGGATCATCAGTGTTAGAGCTAAAATTAGCATGTTTAAAGTGATTTTCATGCTTCCAGGGGCTCGGGAAGTTAATTAAATACCATTTGGAGGCATTTAATGTTCGAGCAAAAACGGCTGATTTTCGACAATAGAGATAACAGCCCCCCATTACGTCATGCTTCAGAAATGTGGAAAATGGTCCTTTTTCAAATGTTTTATTTTTGAACGTCAGTTCACATTTGTAGGTGGATCATCAGTGTTAGAGCTAAAATTAGCATGTTTAAAGTGATTTTCATGCTTCCAGGGGCTCGGGAAGTGAAATAAATACCATTTGGAGGCATTTAATGTTCGACCAAAAACGGCTGATTTTCGACAAAAGAGATAACACCCCCCCATTACGTCATGCTTCAGAAATGTGGAAAATGGTCCGTTTTCAAATGTTTTATTTTTGAACGTCAGTTCACATTTGTAGGTGGATCATCAGTGTTAGAGCTAAAATTAGCATGTTTAAAGTGATTTTCATGCTTCCAGGGGCTCGGGAAGGTAATTAAATACCATTTGGAGGCATTTAATGTTCGAGCAAAAACGGCTGATTTTCGACAAAAGAGATAACACCCCCCCATTACGTCATGCCTCAGAAATGTGGAAAATGGTCCATTTTCAAATGTTTTATTTTTGAACATCAGTTCACATTTGTAGGTGGATCATCAGTGTTAGAGCTAAAATTAGCATGTTTAAAGTGATTTTCATGCTTCCAGGGGCTTGGGAAGTTAATTAAATACCATTTGGAGGCATTTAATGTTCGAGCAAAAACGGCTGATTTTCGACAAAAGAGATAACACCCCCCCATTACGTCATGCTTCAGAAATGTGGAAAATGGTCCGTTTTCAAATGTTTTATTTTTGAACGTCAGTTCACATTTGTAGGTGGATCATCAGTGTTAGAGCTAAAATTAGCATGTTTAAAGTGATTTTCATGCTTCCAGGGGCTCGGGAAGTTAATTAAATACCATTTGGAGGCATATAATGTTCGAGCAAAAACGGCTGATTTTCGACAAAAGAGATAACACCCCCCCATTACGTCATGCTTCAGAAATGTGGAAAATGGTCCGTTTTCAAATGTTTTATTTTTGAACGTCAGTTCACATTTGTAGGTGGATCATCAGTGTTAGAGCTAAAATTAGCATGTTTAAAGTGATTTTCATGCTTCCAGGGGCTCGGGAAGTTAATTAAATACCATTTGGAGGCATTTAATGTTCGAGCAAAAACGGCTGATTTTCGACAAAAGAGATAACACCCCCCCTTTACGTCATGCTTCAGAAATGTGGAAAATGGTCCGTTTTCAAATGTTTTATTTTTGAACGTCAGTTCACATTTGTAGGTGGATCATCAGTGTTAGAGCTAAAATTAGCATGTTTAAAGTGATTTTCATGCTTCCAGGGGCCCAAAACACAAGATTTATGGAATGGTTAAAAGTGCATGAAAATGGCCAATTTACTCACTCTGAGTTCTCAAAAAGGGTTTCTTCACCCCGGGAAGTTAATTAAATACCATTTGGAGGCATTTAATGTTCGAGCAAAAACGGCTGATTTTCGACAAAAGAGATAACACCCCCCATTACGTCATGCTTCAGAAATGTGGAAAATGGTCCGTTTTCAAATGTTTTATTTTTGAACGTCAGTTCACATTTGTAGGTGGATCATCAGTGTTAGAGCTAAAAGTAGCATGTTTAAAGTGATTTTCATGCTTCCAGGGGCTCGGGAAGTTAATTAAATACCATTTGGAGGCATTTAATGTTCGAGCAAAAACGGCTGATTTTCGACAAATGAGATAACACCCCCCCATTACGTCATGCTTCAGAAATGTGGAAATGGTCCGTTTTCAAATGTTTTATTTTTGAACGTCAGTTCACATTTGTAGGTGGATCATCAGTGTTAGAGCTAAAATTAGCATGTTTAAAGTGATTTTCATGCTTCCAGGGGCTCGGGAAGTGAAATAAATACCATTTGGAGGCATTTAATGTTCTAGCAAAAACGGCTGATTTTCGACAAAAGAGATAACACCCCCCCATTACGTCATGCTTCAGAAATGTGGAAAATGGTCCGTTTTCAAATGTTTTATTTTTGAACGTCAGTTCACATTTGTAGGTGGATCATCAGTGTTAGAGCTAAAATTAGCATGTTTAAAGTGATTTTCATGCTTCCAGGGGCTCGGGAAGTTAATTAAATACCATTTGGAGGCATTTAATGTTCGAGCAAAAACGGCTGATTTTCGACAAAAGAGATAACACCCCCCCATTACGTCATGCTTCAGAAATGTGGAAAATGGTCCGTTTTCAAATGTTTTATTTTTGAACGTCAGTTCACATTTGTAGGTGGATCATCAGTGTTAGAGCTAAAATTAGCATGTTTAAAGTGATTTTCATGCTTCCAGGGGCCCAAAACACAAGATTTATGGAATGGTTAAAAGTGCATGAAAATGGCCAATTTACTCACTCTGAGTTCTCAAAAAGGGTTTCTTCACCCCGGGAAGTTAATTAAATACCATTTGGAGGCATTTAATGTTCGAGCAAAAATGGCTGATTTTCGACAAAAGAGATAACACCCCCCCATTACGTCATGCTTGAGAAATGTGGAAAATGGTCCGTTTTCAAATGTTTTATTTTTGAACGTCAGTTCACATTTGTAGGTGGATCATCAGTGTTAGAGCTAAAATTAGCATGTTTAAAGTGATTTTCATGCTTCCAGGGGCTCGGGAAGTTAATTAAATACCATTTGGAGGCATTTAATGTTCGAGCAAAAACGGCTGATTTTCAACAAAAGAGATAACACCCCCCATTACGTCATGCTTCAGAAATGTGGAAAATGGTCCGTTTTCAAATGTTTTATTTTTGAACGTCAGTTCACATTTGTAGGTGAATCATCAGTGTTAGAGCTAAAATTAGCATGTTTAAAGTGATTTTCATGCTTCCAGGGGCCCAAAACACAAGATTAATGGAATGGTTAAAAGTGCATGAAAATGGCCAATTTACTCACTCTGAGTTCTCAAAAAGGGTTTCTTCACCCCGGGAAGTTAATTAAATACCATTTGGAGGCATTTAATGTTCGAGCAAAAACGGCTGATTTTCGACAAAAGAGATAACACCCCCTATTACGTCATGCTTCAGAAATGTGGAAAATGGTCCGTTTTCAAATGTTTTATTTTTGAACGTCAGTTCACATTTGTAGGTGGATCATCAGTGTTAGAGCTAAAATTAGCATGTTTAAAGTGATTTTCATGCTTCCAGGGGCTCGGGAAGTGAAATAAATACCATTTGGAGGCATTTAATGTTCGAGCAAAAACGGCTGATTTTCGACAAAAGAGATAACACCCCCCCATTACGTCATGCTTCAGAAATGTGGAAAATGGTCCGTTTTCAAATGTTTTATTTTTGAACGTCAGTTCACATTTGTAGGTGGATCATCAGGGTTAGAGCTAAAATTAGCATGTTTAAAGTGATTTTCATGCTTCCAGGGGCTCGGGAAGTTAATTAAATACCATTTGGAGGCATTTAATGTTTGAGCAAAAACGGCTGATTTTCGACAAAAGAGATAACACCCCCCCATTACGTCATGCTTCAGAAATGTGGAAAATGGTCCGTTTTCAAATGTTTTATTTTTGAACGTCAGTTCACATTTGTAGGTGGATCATCAGTGTTAGAGCTAAAATTAGCATGTTTAAAGTGATTTTCATGCTTCCAGGGGCCCAAAACACAAGATTTATGGAATGGTTAAAAGTGCATGAAAATGGCCAATTTACTCACTCTGAGTTCTCAAAAAGGGTTTCTTCACCCAGGGAAGTGAAATAAATACCATTTGGAGGCATTTAATGTTCGAGCAAAAACGGCTGATTTTCGACAAAAGAGATAACACCCCCCCCCATTACATCATGCTTCAGAAATGTGGAAAATGGTCCGTTTTCAAATGTTTTATTTTTGAACGTCAGTTCACATTTGTAGGTGGATCATCAGTGTTAGAGCTAAAATTAGCATGTTTAAAGTGATTTTCATGCTTCCAGGGGCTCGGGAAGTTAATTAAATACCATTTGGAGGCATTTAATGTTCGAGCAAAAACGGCTGATTTTCGACAAAAGAGATAACACCCCCCCCATTACGTCATGCTTCAGAAATGTGGAAAATGGTCCGTTTTCAAATGTTTTATTTTTGAACGTCAGTTCACATTTGTAGGTGGATCATCAGTGTTAGAGCTAAAATTAGCATGTTTAAAGTGATTTTCATGCTTCCAGGGGCTCGGGAAGTGAAATAAATACCATTTGGAGGCATTTAATGTTCGAGCAAAAACGGCTGATTTTCGACAAAAGAGATAACACCCCCCCATTACGTCATGCTTCAGAAATGTGGAAAATGGTCCGTTTTCAAATGTTTTATTTTTGAACGTCAGTTCACATTTGTAGGTGGATCATCAGTGTTAGAGCTAAAATTAGCATGTTTAAAGTGATTTTCATGCTTCCAGGGGCCCAAAACACAAGATTTATGGAATGGTTAAAAGTGCATGAAAATGGCCAATTCACTCACTCTGAGTTCTCAAAAAGGGTTTCTTCACCCCGGGAAGTTAATTAAATACCATTTGGAGGCATTTAATGTTCGAGCAAAAACGGCTGATTTTCGACAAAAGAGATAACACCCCCCCATTACGTCATGCTTCAGAAATGTGGAAAATGGTCCGTTTTCAAATGTTTTATTTTTGAACGTCAGTTCACATTTGTAGGTGGATCATCAGTGTTAGAGCTAAAATTAGCATGTTTAAAGTGATTTTCATGCTTCCAGGGGCTCGGGAAGTTAATTAAATACCATTTGGAGGCATTTAATGTTCGAGCAAAAACGGCTGATTTTCGACAAAAGAGATAACACCCCCCCATTACGTCATGCTTCAGAAATGTGGAAAATGGTCCTTTTTCAAATGTTTTATTTTTGAACGTCAGTTCACATTTGTAGGTGGATCATCAGTGTTAGAGCTAAAATTAGCATGTTTAAAGTGATTTTCATGCTTCCAAGGGCTCGGGAAGTGAAATAAATACCATTTGGAGGCATTTAATGTTCGACCAAAAACGGCTGATTTTCGACAAAAGAGATAACACCCCCCCATTACGTCATGCTTCAGAAATGTGGAAAATGGTCCGTTTTCAAATGTTTTATTTTTGAACGTCAGTTCACATTTGTAGGTGGATCATCAGTGTTAGAGCTAAAATTAGCATGTTTAAAGTGATTTTCATGCTTCCAGGGGCTCGGGAAGTTAATTAAATACCATTTGGAGGCATTTAATGTTCGAGCAAAAACGGCTGATTTTCGACAAAAGAGATAACACCCCCCCATTACGTCATGCCTCAGAAATGTGGAAAATGGTCCGTTTTCAAATGTTTTATTTTTGAACATCAGTTCACATTTGTAGGTGGATCATCAGTGTTAGAGCTAAAATTAGCATGTTTAAAGTGATTTTCATGCTTCCAGGGGCTCGGGAAGTTAATTAAATACCATTTGGAGGCATTTAATGTTCGAGCAAAAACGGCTGATTTTCGACAAAAGAGATAACACCCCCCCATTACGTCATGCTTCAGAAATGTGGAAAATGGTCCGTTTTCAAATGTTTTATTTTTGAACGTCAGTTCACATTTGTAGGTGGATCATCAGTGTTAGAGCTAAAATTAGCATGTTTAAAGTGATTTTCATGCTTCCAGGGGCTCGGGAAGTTAATTAAATACCATTTGGAGGCATATAATGTTCGAGCAAAAACGGCTGATTTTCGACAAAAGAGATAACACCCCCCCATTACGTCATGCTTCAGAAATGTGGAAAATGGTCCGTTTTCAAATGTTTTATTTTTGAACGTCAGTTCACATTTGTAGGTGGATCATCAGTGTTAGAGCTAAAATTAGCATGTTTAAATTTATTTTCATGCTTCCAGGGGCTCGGGAAGTTAATTAAATACCATTTGGAGGCATTTAATGTTCGAGCAAAAACGGCTGATTTTCGACAAAAGAGATAACACCCCCCCTTTACGTCATGCTTCAGAAATGTGGAAAATGGTCCGTTTTCAAATGTTTTATTTTTGAACGTCAGTTCACATTTGTAGGTGGATCATCAGTGTTAGAGCTAAAATTAGCATGTTTAAAGTGATTTTCATGCTTCCAGGGGCCCAAAACACAAGATTTATGGAATGGTTAAAAGTGCATGAAAATGGCCAATTTACTCACTCTGAGTTCTCAAAAAGGGTTTCTTCACCCCGGGAAGTTAATTAAATACCATTTGGAGGCATTTAATGTTCGAGCAAAAACGGCTGATTTTCGACAAAAGAGATAACACCCCCCCATTACGTCATGCTTCAGAAATGTGGAAAATGGTCCGTTTTCAAATGTTTTATTTTTGAACGTCAGTTCACATTTGTAGGTGGATCATCAGTGTTAGAGCTAAAATTAGCATGTTTAAAGTGATTTTCATGCTTCCAGGGGCTCGGGAAGTTAATTAAATACCATTTGGAGGCATTTAATGTTCGAGCAAAAACGGCTGATTTTAGACAAATGAGATAACACCCCCCCATTACGTCATGCTTCAGAAATGTGGAAAATGGTCCGTTTTCAAATGTTTTATTTTTGAACGTCAGTTCACATTTGTAGGTGGATCATCAGTGTTAGAGCTAAAATTAGCATGTTTAAAGTGATTTTCATGCTTCCAGGGGCTCGGGAAGTTAATTAAATACCATTTGGAGGCATTTAATGTTCGAGCAAAAACGGCTGATTTTCGACAAAAGAGATAACACCCCCCCATTACGTCATGCTTCAGAAATGTGGAAAATGGTCCGTTTTCAAATGTTTTATTTTTGAACGTCAGTTCACATTTGTAGGTGGATCATCAGTGTTAGAGCTAAAATTAGCATGTTTAAAGTGATTTTCATGCTTCCAGGGGCCCAAAACACAAGATTTATGGAATGGTTAAAAGTGCATGAAAATGGCCAATTTACTCACTCTGAGTTCTCAAAAAGGGTTTCTTCACCCCGGGAAGTTAATTAAATACCATTTGGAGGCATTTAATGTTCGAGCAAAAACGGCTGATTTTCGACAAATGAGATAACACCCCCCCATTACGTCATGCTTCAGAAATGTGGAAAATGGTCCGTTTTCAAATGTTTTATTTTTGAACGTCAGTTCACATTTGTAGGTGGATCATCAGTGTTAGAGCTAAAATTAGCATGTTTAAAGTGATTTTCATGCTTCCAGGGGCTCGGGAAGTTAATTAAATACCATTTGGAGGCATTTAATGTTCGAGCAAAAACGGCTGATTTTCGACAAAAGAGATAACACCCCCCCCATTACGCCATGCTTCAGAAATGTGGAAAATGGTCCGTTTTCAAATGTTTAATTTTTGAACGTCAGTTCACATTTGTAGGTGGATCATCAGTGTTAGAGCTAAAATTAGCATGTTTAAAGTGATTTTCATGCTTCCAGGGGCTCGGGAAGTGAAATAAATACCATTTGGAGGCATTTAATGTTCGAGCAAAAACGGCTGATTTTCGACAAAAGAGATAACACCCCCCCATTACGTCATGCTTCAGAAATGTGGAAAATGGTCCGTTTTCAAATGTTTTATTTTTGAACGTCAGTTCACATTTGTAGGTGGATCATCAGTGTTAGAGCTAAAATTAGCATGTTTAAAGTGATTTTCATGCTTCCAGGGGCCCAAAGCACAAGATTTATGAATGGTTAAAAGTGCATGAAAATGGCCAATTTACTCACTCTGAGTTCTCAAAAAGGGTTTCTTCACCCCGGGAAGTGAAATAAATACCATTTGGAGGCATTTAATGTTCGAGCAAAAACGGCTGATTTTCGACAAAAGAGATAACACCCCCCCATTATGTCATGCTTCAGAAATGTGGAAAATGGTCCGTTTTCAAATGTTTTATTTTTGAACGTCAGTTCACATTTGTAGGTGGATCATCAGTGTTAGAGCTAAAATTAGCATGTTTAAAGTGATTTTCATGCTTCCAGGGGCCCAAAACACAAGATTTATGGAATGGTTAAAAGTGCATGAAAATGGCCAATTTACTCACTCTGAGTTCTCAAAAAGGGTTTCTTCACCCCGGGAAGTTAATTAAATACCATTTGGAGGCATTTAATGTTCGAGCAAAAGCGGCTGATTTTCGACAAAAGAGATAACACCCCCCCATTACGTCATGCTTCAGAAATGTGGAAAATGGTCCGTTTTCAAATGTTTTATTTTTGAACGTCAGTTCACATTTGTAGGTGGATCATCAGTGTTAGAGCTAAAATTAGCATGTTTAAAGTGATTTTCATGCTTCCAGGGGCTCGGGAAGTTAATTAAATACCATTTGGAGGCATTTAATGTTCGAGCAAAAACGGCTGATTTTCGACAAAAGAGATAACACCCCCCCATTACGTCATGCTTCAGAAATGTGGAAAATGGTCCGTTTTCAAATGTTTTATTTTTGAACGTCAGTTCACATTTGTAGGTGGATCATCAGTGTTAGAGCTAAAATTAGCATGTTTAAAGTGATTTTCATGCTTCCAGGGGCTCGGGAAGTTAATTAAATACCATTTGGAGGCATTTAATGTTCGAGCAAAAACGGCTGATTTTCGACAAAAGAGATAACACCCCCCCATTACGTCATGCTTCAGAAATGTGGAAAATGGTCCGTTTTCAAATGTTTTATTTTTGAACGTCAGTTCACATTTGTAGGTGGATCATCAGTGTTAGAGCTAAAATTAGCATGTTTAAAGTGATTTTCATGCTTCCAGGGGCTCGGGAAGTTAATTAAATACCATTTGGAGGCATTTAATGTTCGAGCAAAAACGGCTGATTTTCGACAAAAGAGATAACACCCCCCCATTACGTCATGCTTCAGAAATGTGGAAAATGGTCCGTTTTCAAATGTTTTATTTTTGAACGTCAGTTCACATTTGTAGGTGGATCATCAGTGTTAGAGCTAAAATTAGCATGTTTAAAGTGATTTTCATGCTTCCAGGGGCCCAAAACACAAGATTTATGGAATGGTTAAAAGTGCATGAAAATGGCCAATTTACTCACTCTGAGTTCTCAAAAAGGGTTTCTTCACCCCGGGAAGTTAATTAAATACCATTTGGAGGCATTTAATGTTCGAGCAAAAACTGCTGATTTTCGACAAAAGAGATAACACCCCCCCATTACGTCATGCTTCAGAAATGTGGAAAATGGTCCGTTTTCAAATGTTTTATTTTTGAACGTCAGTTCACATTTGTAGGTGGATCATCAGTGTTAGAGCTAAAATTAGCATGTTTAAAGTGATTTTCATGCTTCCAGGGGCTCGGGAAGTTAATTAAATACCATTTGGAGGCATTTAATGTTCGAGCAAAAACGGCTGATTTTCGACAAAAGCGATAACACCCCCCCATTACGTCATGCTTCAGAAATGTGGAAAATGGTCCGTTTTCAAATGTTTTATTTTTGAACGTGAGTTCACATTTGTAGGTGGATCATCAGTGTTAGAGCTAAAATTAGCATGTTTAAAGTGATTTTCATGCTTCCAGGGGCTCGGGAAGTTAATTAAATACCATTTGGAGGCATTTAATGTTCGAGCAAAAACGGCTGATTTTCGACAAAAGAGATAACACCCCCCCATTACGTCATGCTTCAGAAATGTGGAAAATGGTCCGTTTTCAAATGTTTTATTTTTGAACGTCAGTTCACATTTGTAGGTGGATCATCAGTGTTAGAGCTAAAATTAGCATGTTTAAAGTGATTTTCATGCTTCCAGGGGCCCAAAACACAAGATTTATGGAATGGTTAAAAGTGCATGAAAATGGCCAATTTACTCACTCTGAGTTCTCAAAAAGGGTTTCTTCACCCCGGGAAGTTAATTAAATACCATTTGGAGGCATTTAATGTTCGAGCAAAAACGGCTGATTTTCGACAAAAGAGATAACACCCCCCCATTACGTCATGCTTCAGAAATGTGGAAAATGGTCCGTTTTCAAATGTTTTATTTTTGAACGTCAGTTCACATTTGTAGGTGGATCATCAGTGTTAGAGCTAAAATTAGCATGTTTAAAGTGATTTTCATGCTTCCAGGGGCTCGGGAAGTTAATTAAATACCATTTGGAGGCATTTAATGTTCGAGCAAAAACGGCTGATTTTCGACAAAAGAGATAACACCCCCTCATTACGTCATGCTTCAGAAATGTGGAAAATGGTCCATTTTCAAATGTTTTATTTTTGAACGTCAGTTCACATTTGTAGGTGTATCATCAGTGTTAGAGCTAAAATTAGCATGTTTAAAGTGATTTTCATGCTTCCAGGGGCTCGGGAAGTGAAATAAATACCATTTGGAGGCATTTAATGTTCGAGCAAAAACGGCTGATTTTCGACAAAAGAGATAACACCCCCCCATTACGTCATGCTTCAGAAATGTGGAAAATGGTCCGTTTTCAAATGTTTTATTTTTGAACGTCAGTTCACATTTGTAGGTGGATCATCAGTGTTAGAGCTAAAATTAGCATGTTTAAAGTGATTTTCATGCTTCCAGGGGCTCGGGAAGTTAATTAAATACCATTTGGAGGCATTTAATGTTCGAGCAAAAACGGCTGATTTTCGACAAAAGAGATAACACCCCCCCATTACGTCATGCTTCAGAAATGTGGAAAATGGTCAGTTTTCAAATGTTTTATTTTTGAACGTCAGTTCACATTTGTAGGTGGATCATCAGTGTTAGAGCTAAAATTAGCATGTTTAAAGTGATTTTCATGCTTCCAGGGGCCCAAAACACAAGATTTATGGAATGGTTAAAAGTGCATGAAAATGGCCAATTTACTCACTCTGAGTTCTCAAAAAGGGTTTCTTCACCCCGGGAAGTTAATTAAATACCATTTGGAGGCATTTAATGTTCGAGCAAAAACGGCTGATTTTCGACAAAAGAGATAACACCCCCCCATTACGTCATGCTTGAGAAATGTGGAAAATGGTCCGTTTTCAAATGTTTTATTTTTGAACGTCAGTTCACATTTGTAGGTGGATCATCAGTGTTAGAGCTAAAATTAGCATGTTTAAAGTGATTTTCATGCTTCCAGGGGCTCGGGAAGTTAATTAAATACCATTTGGAGGCATTTAATGTTCGAGCAAAAACGGCTGATTTTCAACAAAAGAGATAACACCCCCCCATTACGTCATGCTTCAGAAATGTGGAAAATGGTCCGTTTTCAAATGTTTTATTTTTGAACGTCAGTTCACATTTGTAGGTGGATCATCAGTGTTAGAGCTAAAATTAGCATGTTTAAAGTGATTTTCATGCTTCCAGGGGCCCAAAACACAAGATTAATGGAATGGTTAAAAGTGCATGAAAATGGCCAATTTACTCACTCTGAGTTCTCAAAAAGGGTTTCTTCACCCCGGGAAGTTAATTAAATACCATTTGGAGGCATTTAATGTTCGAGCAAAAACGGCTGATTTTCGACAAAAGAGATAACACCCCCTATTACGTCATGCTTCAGAAATGTGGAAAATGGTCCGTTTTCAAATGTTTTATTTTTGAACGTCAGTTCACATTTGTAGGTGGATCATCAGTGTTAGAGCTAAAATTAGCATGTTTAAAGTGATTTTCATGCTTCCAGGGGCTCGGGAAGTGAAATAAATACCATTTGGAGGCATTTAATGTTCGAGCAAAAACGGCTGATTTTCGACAAAAGAGATAACACCCCCCCATTACGTCATGCTTCAGAAATGTGGAAAATGGTCCGTTTTCAAATGTTTTATTTTTGAACGTCAGTTCACATTTGTAGGTGGATCATCAGGGTTAGAGCTAAAATTAGCATGTTTAAAGTGATTTTCATGCTTCCAGGGGCTCGGGAAGTTAATTAAATACCATTTGGAGGCATTTAATGTTTGAGCAAAAACGGCTGATTTTCGACAAAAGAGATAACACCCCCCCATTACGTCATGCTTCAGAAATGTGGAAAATGGTCCGTTTTCAAATGTTTTATTTTTGAACGTCAGTTCACATTTGTAGGTGGATCATCAGTGTTAGAGCTAAAATTAGCATGTTTAAAGTGATTTTCATGCTTCCAGGGGCCCAAAACACAAGATTTATGGAATGGTTAAAAGTGCATGAAAATGGCCAATTTACTCACTCTGAGTTCTCAAAAAGGGTTTCTTCACCCAGGGAAGTGAAATAAATACCATTTGGAGGCATTTAATGTTCGAGCAAAAACGGCTGATTTTCGACAAAAGAGATACCCCCCCCATTACGTCATGCTTCAGAAATGTGGAAAATGGTCCGTTTTCAAATGTTTTATTTTTGAACGTCAGTTCACATTTGTAGGTGGATCATCAGTGTTAGAGCTAAAATTAGCATGTTTAAAGTGATTTTCACGCTTCCAGGGGCTCGGGAAGTTAATTAAATACCATTTGGAGGCATTTAATGTTCGAGCAAAAACGGCTGATTTTCGACAAAAGAGATAACACCCCCCCCATTACGTCATGCTTCAGAAATGTGGAAAATGGTACGTTTTCAAATGTTTTATTTTTGAACGTCAGTTCACATTTGTAGGTGGATCATCAGTGTTAGAGCTAAAATTAGCATGTTTAAAGTGATTTTCATGCTTCCAGGGGCTCTGGAAGTTAATTAAATACCATTTGGAGGCATTTAATGTTCGAGCAAAAATGGCTGATTTTCGACAAAAGAGATAACACCCCCCCATTACGTCATGCTTCAGAAATGTGGAAAATGGTCCGTTTTCAAATGTTTTATTTTTGAACGTCAGTTCACATTTGTAGGTGGATCATCAGTGTTAGAGCTAAAATTAGCATGTTTAAAGTGATTTTCATGCTTCCAGGGGCTCGGGAAGTGAAATAAATACCATTTGGAGGCATTTAATGTTCGAGCAAAAACGGCTGATTTTCGACAAAAGAGATAACACCCCCCCATTACGTCATGCTTCAGAAATGTGGAAAATGGTCCGTTTTCAAATGTTTTATTTTTGAACGTCAGTTCACATTTGTAGGTGGATCATCAGTGTTAGAGCTAAAATTAGCATGTTTAAAGTGATTTTCATGCTTCCAGGGGCTCGGGAAGTTAATTAAATACCATTTGGAGGCATTTAATGTTCGAGCAAAAACGGCTGATTTTCGACAATAGAGATAACAGCCCCCCATTACGTCATGCTTCAGAAATGTGGAAAATGGTCCTTTTTCAAATGTTTTATTTTTGAACGTCAGTTCACATTTGTAGGTGGATCATCAGTGTTAGAGCTAAAATTAGCATGTTTAAAGTGATTTTCATGCTTCCAGGGGCTCGGGAAGTGAAATAAATACCATTTGGAGGCATTTAATGTTCGACCAAAAACGGCTGATTTTCGACAAAAGAGATAACACCCCCCCATTACGTCATGCTTCAGAAATGTGGAAAATGGTCCGTTTTCAAATGTTTTATTTTTGAACGTCAGTTCACATTTGTAGGTGGATCATCAGTGTTAGAGCTAAAATTAGCATGTTTAAAGTGATTTTCATGCTTCCAGGGGCTCGGGAAGTTAATTAAATACCATTTGGAGGCATTTAATGTTCGAGCAAAAACGGCTGATTTTCGACAAAAGAGATAACACCCCCCCATTACGTCATGCCTCAGAAATGTGGAAAATGGTCCATTTTCAAATGTTTTATTTTTGAACATCAGTTCACATTTGTAGGTGGATCATCAGTGTTAGAGCTAAAATTAGCATGTTTAAAGTGATTTTCATGCTTCCAGGGGCTTGGGAAGTTAATTAAATACCATTTGGAGGCATTTAATGTTCGAGCAAAAACGGCTGATTTTCGACAAAAGAGATAACACCCCCCCATTACGTCATGCTTCAGAAATGTGGAAAATGGTCCGTTTTCAAATGTTTTATTTTTGAACGTCAGTTCACATTTGTAGGTGGATCATCAGTGTTAGAGCTAAAATTAGCATGTTTAAAGTGATTTTCATGCTTCCAGGGGCTCGGGAAGTTAATTAAATACCATTTGGAGGCATATAATGTTCGAGCAAAAACGGCTGATTTTCGACAAAAGAGATAACACCCCCCCATTACGTCATGCTTCAGAAATGTGGAAAATGGTCCGTTTTCAAATGTTTTATTTTTGAACGTCAGTTCACATTTGTAGGTGGATCATCAGTGTTAGAGCTAAAATTAGCATGTTTAAAGTGATTTTCATGCTTCCAGGGGCTCGGGAAGTTAATTAAATACCATTTGGAGGCATTTAATGTTCGAGCAAAAACGGCTGATTTTCGACAAAAGAGATAACACCCCCCCTTTACGTCATGCTTCAGAAATGTGGAAAATGGTCCGTTTTCAAATGTTTTATTTTTGAACGTCAGTTCACATTTGTAGGTGGATCATCAGTGTTAGAGCTAAAATTAGCATGTTTAAAGTGATTTTCATGCTTCCAGGGGCCCAAAACACAAGATTTATGGAATGGTTAAAAGTGCATGAAAATGGCCAATTTACTCACTCTGAGTTCTCAAAAAGGGTTTCTTCACCCCGGGAAGTTAATTAAATACCATTTGGAGGCATTTAATGTTCGAGCAAAAACGGCTGATTTTCGACAAAAGAGATAACACCCCCCATTACGTCATGCTTCAGAAATGTGGAAAATGGTCCGTTTTCAAATGTTTTATTTTTGAAAGTCAGTTCATATTTGTAGGTGGATCATCAGTGTTAGAGCTAAAAGTAGCATGTTTAAAGTGATTTTCATGCTTCCAGGGGCTCGGGAAGTTAATTAAATACCATTTGGAGGCATTTAATGTTCGAGCAAAAACGGCTGATTTTCGACAAATGAGATAACACCCCCCCATTACGTCATGCTTCAGAAATGTGGAAAATGGTCCGTTTTCAAATGTTTTATTTTTGAACGTCAGTTCACATTTGTAGGTGGATCATCAGTGTTAGAGCTAAAATCAGCATGTTTAAAGTGATTTTCATGCTTCCAGGGGCTCGGGAAGTTAATTAAATACCATTTGGAGGCATTTAATGTTCGAGCAAAAACGGCTGATTTTCGACAAAAGAGATAACACCCCCCCATTACGTCATGCTTCAGAAATGTGGAAAATGGTCCGTTTTCAAATGTTTTATTTTTGAACGTCAGTTCACATTTGTAGGTGGATCATCAGTGTTAGAGCTAAAATTAGCATGTTTAAAGTGATTTTCATGCTTCCAGGGGCCCAAAACACAAGATTTATGGAATGGTTAAAAGTGCATGAAAATGGCCAATTTACTCACTCTGAGTTCTCAAAAAGGGTTTCTTCACCCCGGGAAGTTAATTAAATACCATTTGGAGGCATTTAATGTTCGAGCAAAAACGGCTGATTTTCGACAAAAGAGATAACACCCCCCATTGCGTCATGCTTCAGAAATGTGGAAAATGGTCCGTTTTCAAATGTTTTATTTTTGAACGTCAGTTCACATTTGTAGGTGGATCATCAGTGTTAGAGCTAAAATTAGCATGTTTAAAGTGATTTTCATGCTTCCAGGGGCTCGGGAAGTTAATTAAATACCATTTGGAGGCATTTAATGTTCGAGCAAAAACGGCTGATTTTCGACAAAAGAGATAACACCCCCCCATTACGCCATGCTTCAGAAATGTGGAAAATGGTCCGTTTTCAAATGTTTAATTTTTGAACGTCAGTTCACATTTGTAGGTGGATCATCAGTGTTAGAGCTAAAATTAGCATGTTTAAAGTGATTTTCATGCTTCCAGGGGCTCGGGAAGTGAAATAAATACCATTTGGAGGCATTTAATGTTCGAGCAAAAACGGCTGATTTTCGACAAAAGAGATAACACCCCCCCATTACGTCATGCTTCAGAAATGTGGAAAATGGTCCGTTTTCAAATGTTTTAGTTTTGAACGTCAGTTCACATTTGTAGGTGGATCATCAGTGTTAGAGCTAAAATTAGCATGTTTAAAGTGATTTTCATGCTTCCAGGGGCCCAAAACACAAGATTTATGAATGGTTAAAAGTGCATGAAAATGGCCAATTTACTCACTCTGAGTTCTCAAAAAGGGTTTCTTCACCCCGGGAAGTGAAATAAATACCATTTGGAGGCATTTAATGTTCGAGCAAAAACGGCTGATTTTCGACAAAAGAGATAACACCCCCCCCATTACGTCATGCTTCAGAAATGTGGAAAATGGTCCGTTTTCAAATGTTTTATTTTTGAACGTCAGTTCACATTTGTAGGTGGATCCTCAGTGTTAGAGCTAAAATTAGCATGTTTAAAGTGATTTTCATGCTTCCAGGGGCTCGGGAAGTTAATTAAATACCATTTGGAGGCATTTAATGTTCGAGCAAAAACGGCTGATTTTCGACAAAAGAGATAACACCCCCCCATTACGTCATGCTTCAGAAATGTGGAAAATGGTCCATTTTCAAATGTTTTATTTTTGAACGTCAGTTCACATTTGTAGGTGGATCATCAGTGTTAGAGCTAAAATTAGCATGTTTAAAGTGATTTTCATGCTTCCAGGGGCTCGGGAAGTTAATTAAATACCATTTGGAGGCATTTAATGTTCGAGCAAAAACGGCTGATTTTCGACAAAAGAGATAACACCCCCCCATTACGCCATGCTTCAGAAATGTGGAAAATGGTCCGTTTTCAAATGTTTTATTTTTGAACGTCAGTTCAGATTTGTAGGTGGATCATCAGTGTTAGAGCTAAAATTAGCATGTTTAAAGTGATTTTCATGCTTCCAGGGGCTCGGGAAGTGAAATAAATACCATTTGGAGGCATTTAATGTTCGAGCAAAAACAGCTGATTTTCGACAAAAGAGATAACACCCCCCCCATTACGTCATGCTTCAGAAATGTGGAAAATGGTCCGTTTTCAAATGTTTTATTTTTGAACGTCAGTTCACATTTGTAGGTGGATCATCAGTGTTAGAGCTAAAATTAGCATGTTTAAAGTGATTTTCATGCTTCCAGGGGCCCAAAACACAAGATTTATGGAATGGTTAAAAGTGCATGAAAATGGCCAATTTACTCACTCTGAGTTCTCAAAAAGGGTTTCTTCACCCCGGGAAGTGAAATAAATACCATTTGGAGGCATTTAATGTTCGAGCAAAAACGGCTGATTTTCGACAAAAGAGATAACACCCCCCCATTACGTCATGCTTCAGAAATGTGGAAAATGGTCCGTTTTCAAATGTTTTATTTTTGAACGTCAGTTCACATTTGTAGGTGGATCATCAGTGTTAGAGCTAAAATTAGCATGTTTAAAGTGATTTTCATGCTTCCAGGGGCTCGGGAAGTTAATTAAATACCATTTGGAGGCATTTAATGTTCGAGCAAAAACGGCTGATTTTCGACAAAAGAGATAACACCCCCCCATTACGTCATGCTTCAGAAATGTGGAAAATGGTCCGTTTTCAAATGTTTTATTTTTGAACGTCAGTTCACATTTGTAGGTGGATCATCAGTGTTAGAGCTAAAATTAGCATCTTTAAAGTGATTTTCATGCTTCCAGGGGCCCAAAACACAAGATTTATGGAATGGTTAAAAGTGCATGAAAATGGCCAATTTACTCACTCTGAGTTCTCAAAAAGGGTTTCTTCACCCCGGGAAGTTAATTAAATACCATTTGGAGGCATTTAATGTTCGAGCAAAAACGGCTGATTTTCGACAAAAGAGATAACACCCCCCCATTACGTCATGCTTCAGAAATGTGGAAAATGGTCCGTTTTCAAATGTTTTATTTTTGAACGTCAGTTCACATTTGTAGGTGGATCATCAGTGTTAGAGCTAAAATTAGCATGTTTAAAGTGATTTTCATGCTTCCAGGGGCTCGGGAAGTGAAATAAATACCATTTGGAGGCATTTAATGTTCGAGCAAAAACGGCTGATTTTCGACAAAAGAGATAACACCCCCCCATTACGTCATGCTTCAGAAATGTGGAAAATGGTCCGTTTTCAAATGTTTTATTTTTGAACGTCAGTTCACATTTGTAGGTGGATCATCAGTGTTAGAGCTAAAATTAGCATGTTTAAAGTGATTTTCATGCTTCCAGGGGCTCGGGAAGTTAATTAAATACCATTTGGAGGCATTTAATGTTCGAGCAAAAACGGCTGATTTTCGACAAAAGAGATAACACCCCCCCATTACGTCATGCTTCAGAAATGTGGAAAATGGTCCGTTTTCAAATGTTTTATTTTTGAATGTCAGTTCACATTTGTAGGTGGATCATCAGTGTTAGAGCTAAAATTAGCATGTTTAAAGTGATTTTCATGCTTCCAGGGGCCCAAAACACAAGATTTATGGAATGGTTAAAAGTGCATGAAAATGGCCAATTTACTCACTCTGAGTTCTCAAAAAGGGTTTCTTCACCCCGGGAAGTGAAATAAATACCATTTGGAGGCATTTAATGTTCGAGCAAAAACGGCTGATTTTCGACAAAAGAGATAACACCCCCCCATTACGTCATGCTTCAGAAATGTGGAAAATGGTCCGTTTTCAAATGTTTTATTTTTGAACGTCAGTTCACATTTGTAGGTGGATCATCAGTGCTAGAGCTAAAATTAGCATGTTTAAAGTGATTTTCATGCTTCCAGGGGCTCGGGAAGTTAATTAAATACCATTTGGAGGCATTTAATGTTCGAGCAAAAACGGCTGATTTTCGACAAAAGAGATAACACTCCCCCATTACGTCATGCTTCAGAAATGTGGAAAATGGTCCGTTTTCAAATGTTTTATTTTTGAACGTCAGTTCACATTTGTAGGTGGATCATCAGTGTTAGAGCTAAAATTAGCATGTTTAAAGTGATTTTCATGCTTCCAGGGGCTCTGGAAGTTAATTAAATACCATTTGGAGGCATTTAATGTTCGAGCAAAAACGGCTGATTTTCGACAAAAGAGATAACACCCCCCCATTACGTCATGCTTCAGAAATGTGGAAAATGGTCCGTTTTCAAATGTTTTATTTTTGAACGTCAGTTCACATTTGTAGGTGGATCATCAGTGTTAGAGCTAAAATTAGCATGTTTAAAATGATTTTCATGCTTCCAGGGGCTCGGGAAGTGAAATAAATACCATTTGGAGGCATTTAATGTTCGAGCAAAAACGGCTGATTTTCGACAAAAGAGATAACACCCCCCCATTACGTCATGCTTCAGAAATGTGGAAAATGGTCCGTTTTCAAATGTTTTATTTTTGAACGTCAGTTCACATTTGTAGGTGGATCATCAGTGTTAGAGCTAAAATTAGCATGTTTAAAGTGATTTTCATGCTTCCAGGGGCTCGGGAAGTTAATTAAATACCATTTGGAGGCATATAATGTTCGAGCAAAAACGGCTGATTTTCGACAAAAGAGATAACACCCCCCCATTACGTCATGCTTCAGAAATGTGGAAAATGGTCCGTTTTCAAATGTTTTATTTTTGAACGTCAGTTCACATTTGTAGGTGGATCATCAGTGTTAGAGCTAAAATTAGCATGTTTAAAGTGATTTTCATGCTTCCAGGGGCTCGGGAAGTTAATTAAATACCATTTGGAGGCATTTAATGTTCGAGCAAAAACGGCTGATTTTCGACAAAAGAGATAACACCCCCCCTTTACGTCATGCTTCAGAAATGTGGAAAATGGTCCGTTTTCAAATGTTTTATTTTTGAACGTCAGTTCACATTTGTAGGTGGAACATCAGTGTTAGAGCTAAAATTAGCATGTTTAAAGTGATTTTCATGCTTCCAGGGGCCCAAAACACAAGATTTATGGAATGGTTAAAAGTGCATGAAAATGGCCAATTTACTCACTCTGAGTTCTCAAAAAGGGTTTCTTCACCCCGGGAAGTTAATTAAATACCATTTGGAGGCATTTAATGTTCGAGCAAAAACGGCTGATTTTCGACAAAAGAGATAACACCCCCCCATTACGTCATGCTTCAGAAATGTGGAAAATGGTCCGTTTTCAAATGTTTTATTTTTGAACGTCAGTTCACATTTGTAGGTGGATCATCAGTGTTAGAGCTAAAATTAGCATGTTTAAAGTGATTTTCATGCTTCCAGGGGCTCGGGAAGTTAATTAAATACCATCTGGAGGCATTTAATGTTCGAGCAAAAACGGCTGATTTTCGACAAAAGAGATAACACCCCCCCATTACGCCATGCTTCAGAAATGTGGAAAATGGTCCGTTTTCAAATGTTTAATTTTTGAACGTCAGTTCACATTTGTAGGTGGATCATCAGTGTTAGAGCTAAAATTAGCATGTTTAAAGTGATTTTCATGCTTCCAGGGGCTCGGGAAGTGAAATAAATACCATTTGGAGGCATTTAATGTTCGAGCAAAAACGGCTGATTTTCGACAAAAGAGATAACACCCCCCCATTACGTCATGCTTCAGAAATGTGGAAAATGGTCCGTTTTCAAATGTTTTATTTTTGAACGTCAGTTCACATTTGTAGGTGGATCATCAGTGTTAGAGCTAAAATTAGCATGTTTAAAGTGATTTTCATGCTTCCAGGGGCCCAAAACACAAGATTTATGAATGGTTAAAAGTGCATGAAAATGGCCAATTTACTCACTCTGAGTTCTCAAAAAGGGTTTCTTCACCCCGGGAAGTGAAATAAATACCATTTGGAGGCATTTAATGTTCGAGCAAAAACGGCTGATTTTCGACAAAAGAGATAAGACCCCCCTATTACGTCATGCTTCAGAAATGTGGAAAATGGTCCGTTTTCAAATGTTTTATTTTTGAACGTCAGTTCACATTTGTAGGTGGATCCTCAGTGTTAGAGCTAAAATTAGCATGTTTAAAGTGATTTTCATGCTTCCAGGGGCTCGGGAAGTTAATTAAATACCATTTGGAGGCATTTAATGTTCGAGCAAAAACGGCTGATTTTCGACAAAAGAGATAACACCCCCCCATTACGTCATGCTTCAGAAATGTGGAAAATGGTCCGTTTTCAAATGTTTTATTTTTGAACGTCAGTTCAGATTTGTAGGTGGATCATCAGTGTTAGAGCTAAAATTAGCATGTTTAAAGTGATTTTCATGCTTCCAGGGGCCCAAAACACAAGATTTATGGAATGGTTAAAAGTGCATGAAAATGGCCAATTTACTCACTCTGAGTTCTCAAAAAGGGTTTCTTCACCCCGGGAAGTTAATTAAATACCATTTGGAGGCATTTAATGTTCGAGCAAAAACGGCTGATTTTCGACAAAAGAGATAACACCCCCCCATTACGTCATGCTTCAGAAATGTGGAAAATGGTCCGTTTTCAAATGTTTTATTTTTGAACGTCAGTTCACATTTGTAGGTGGATCATCAGTGTTAGAGCTAAAATTAGCATGTTTAAAGTGATTTTCATGCTTCCAGGGGCTCGGGAAGTTAATTAAATACCATTTGGAGGCATTTAATGTTCGAGCAAAAACGGCTGATTTTCGACAAAAGAGATAACACCCCCCCATTACGCCATGCTTCAGAAATGTGGAAAATGGTCCGTTTTCAAATGTTTTATTTTTGAACGTCAGTTCAGATTTGTAGGTGGATCATCAGTGTTAGAGCTAAAATTAGCATGTTTAAAGTGATTTTCATGCTTCCAGGGGCTCGGGAAGTGAAATAAATACCATTTGGAGGCATTTAATGTTCGAGCAAAAACGGCTGATTTTCGACAAAAGAGATAACACCCCCCCATTACGTCATGCTTCAGAAATGTGGAAAATGGTCCGTTTTCAAATGTTTTATTTTTGAACGTCAGTTCACATTTGTAGGTGGATCATCAGTGTTAGAGCTAAAATTAGCATGTTTAAAGTGATTTTCATGCTTCCAGGGGCCCAAAACACAAGATTTATGGAATGGTTAAAAGTGCATGAAAATGGCCAATTTACTCACTCTGAGTTCTCAAAAAGGGTTTCTTCACCCCGGGAAGTGAAATAAATACCATTTGGAGGCATTTAATGTTCGAGCAAAAACGGCTGATTTTCGACAAAAGAGATAACACCCCCCCATTACGTCATGCTTCAGAAATGTGGAAAATGGTCCGTTTTCAAATGTTTTATTTTTGAACGTCAGTTCACATTTGTAGGTGGATCATCAGTGTTAGAGCTAAAATTAGCATGTTTAAAGTGATTTTCATGCTTCCAGGGGCTCGGGAAGTTAATTAAATACCATTTGGAGGCATTTAATGTTCGAGCAAAAACGGCTGATTTTCGACAAAAGAGATAACACCCCCCCTTTACGTCATGCTTCAGAAATGTGGAAAATGGTCCGTTTTCAAATGTTTTATTTTTGAACGTCAGTTCACATTTGTAGGTGGATCATCAGTGTTAGAGCTAAAATTAGCATCTTTAAAGTGATTTTCATGCTTCCAGGGGCCCAAAACACAAGATTTATGGAATGGTTAAAAGTGCATGAAAATGGCCAATTTACTCACTCTGAGTTCTCAAAAAGGGTTTCTTCACCCCGGGAAGTTAATTAAATACCATCTGGAGGCATTTAATGTTCGAGCAAAAACGGCTGATTTTCGACAAAAGAGATAACACCCCCCCATTACGCCATGCTTCAGAAATGTGGAAAATGGTCCGTTTTCAAATGTTTAATTTTTGAACGTCAGTTCACATTTGTAGGTGGATCATCAGTGTTAGAGCTAAAATTAGCATGTTTAAAGTGATTTTCATGCTTCCAGGGGCTCGGGAAGTGAAATAAATACCATTTGGAGGCATTTAATGTTCGAGCAAAAACGGCTGATTTTCGACAAAAGAGATAACACCCCCCCATTACGTCATGCTTCAGAAATGTGGAAAATGGTCCGTTTTCAAATGTTTTATTTTTGAACGTCAGTTCACATTTGTAGGTGGATCATCAGTGTTAGAGCTAAAATTAGCATGTTTAAAGTGATTTTCATGCTTCCAGGGGCCCAAAACACAAGATTTATGAATGGTTAAAAGTGCATGAAAATGGCCAATTTACTCACTCTGAGTTCTCAAAAAGGGTTTCTTCACCCCGGGAAGTGAAATAAATACCATTTGGAGGCATTTAATGTTCGAGCAAAAACGGCTGATTTTCGACAAAAGAGATAAGACCCCCCTATTACGTCATGCTTCAGAAATGTGGAAAATGGTCCGTTTTCAAATGTTTTATTTTTGAACGTCAGTTCACATTTGTAGGTGGATCCTCAGTGTTAGAGCTAAAATTAGCATGTTTAAAGTGATTTTCATGCTTCCAGGGGCTCGGGAAGTTAATTAAATACCATTTGGAGGCATTTAATGTTCGAGCAAAAACGGCTGATTTTCGACAAAAGAGATAACACCCCCCCATTACGTCATGCTTCAGAAATGTGGAAAATGGTCCGTTTTCAAATGTTTTATTTTTGAACGTCAGTTCACATTTGTAGGTGGATCATCAGTGTTAGAGCTAAAATTAGCATGTTTAAAGTGATTTTCATGCTTCCAGGGGCCCAAAACACAAGATTTATGGAATGGTTAAAAGTGCATGAAAATGGCCAATTTACTCACTCTGAGTTCTCAAAAAGGGTTTCTTCACCCCGGGAAGTTAATTAAATACCATTTGGAGGCATTTAATGTTCGAGCAAAAACGGCTGATTTTCGACAAAAGAGATAACACCCCCCCATTACGTCATGCTTCAGAAATGTGGAAAATGGTCCGTTTTCAAATGTTTTATTTTTGAACGTCAGTTCACATTTGTAGGTGGATCATCAGTGTTAGAGCTAAAATTAGCATGTTTAAAGTGATTTTCATGCTTCCAGGGGCTCGGGAAGTTAATTAAATACCATTTGGAGGCATTTAATGTTCGAGCAAAAACGGCTGATTTTCGACAAAAGAGATAACACCCCCCCATTACGCCATGCTTCAGAAATGTGGAAAATGGTCCGTTTTCAAATGTTTTATTTTTGAACGTCAGTTCAGATTTGTAGGTGGATCATCAGTGTTAGAGCTAAAATTAGCATGTTTAAAGTGATTTTCATGCTTCCAGGGGCTCGGGAAGTGAAATAAATACCATTTGGAGGCATTTAATGTTCGAGCAAAAACGGCTGATTTTCGACAAAAGAGATAACACCCCCCCATTACGTCATGCTTCAGAAATGTGGAAAATGGTCCGTTTTCAAATGTTTTATTTTTGAACGTCAGTTCACATTTGTAGGTGGATCATCAGTGTTAGAGCTAAAATTAGCATGTTTAAAGTGATTTTCATGCTTCCAGGGGCCCAAAACACAAGATTTATGGAATGGTTAAAAGTGCATGAAAATGGCCAATTTACTCACTCTGAGTTCTCAAAAAGGGTTTCTTCACCCCGGGAAGTGAAATAAATACCATTTGGAGGCATTTAATGTTCGAGCAAAAACGGCTGATTTTCGACAAAAGAGATAACACCCCCCCATTACGTCATGCTTCAGAAATGTGGAAAATGGTCCGTTTTCAAATGTTTTATTTTTGAACGTCAGTTCACATTTGTAGGTGGATCATCAGTGTTAGAGCTAAAATTAGCATGTTTAAAGTGATTTTCATGCTTCCAGGGGCTCGGGAAGTTAATTAAATACCATTTGGAGGCATTTAATGTTCGAGCAAAAACGGCTGATTTTCGACAAAAGAGATAACACCCCCCCTTTACGTCATGCTTCAGAAATGTGGAAAATGGTCCGTTTTCAAATGTTTTATTTTTGAACGTCAGTTCACATTTGTAGGTGGATCATCAGTGTTAGAGCTAAAATTAGCATCTTTAAAGTGATTTTCATGCTTCCAGGGGCCCAAAACACAAGATTTATGGAATGGTTAAAAGTGCATGAAAATGGCCAATTTACTCACTCTGAGTTCTCAAAAAGGGTTTCTTCACCCCGGGAAGTTAATTAAATACCATTTGGAGGCATTTAATGTTCGAGCAAAAACGGCTGATTTTCGACAAAAGAGATAACACCCCCCCATTACGTCATGCTTCAGAAATGTGGAAAATGGTCCGTTTTCAAATGTTTTATTTTTGAACGTCAGTTCACATTTGTAGGTGGATCATCAGTGTTAGAGCTAAAATTTGCATGTTTAAAGTGATTTTCATGCTTCCAGGGGCTCGGGAAGTGAAATAAATACCATTTGGAGGCATTTAATGTTCGAGCAAAAACGGCTGATTTTCGACAAAAGAGATAACACCCCCCCATTACGTCATGCTTCAGAAATGTGGAAAATGGTCCGTTTTCAAATGTTTTATTTTTGAACGTCAGTTCACATTTGTAGGTGGATAATCAGTGTTAGAGCTAAAATTAGCATGTTTAAAGTGATTTTCATGCTTCCAGGGGCTCGGGAAGTTAATTAAATACCATTTGGAGGCATTTAATGTTCGAGCAAAAACGGCTGATTTTCGACAAAAGAGATAACACCCCCCCATTACGTCATGCTTCAGAAATGTGGAAAATGGTCCGTTTTCAAATGTTTTATTTTTGAATGTCAGTTCACATTTGTAGGTGGATCATCAGTGTTAGAGCTAAAATTAGCATGTTTAAAGTGATTTTCATGCTTCCAGGGGCCCAAAACACAAGATTTATGGAATGGTTAAAAGTGCATGAAAATGGCCAATTTACTCACTCTGAGTTCTCAAAAAGGGTTTCTTCACCCCGGGAAGTGAAATAAATACCATTTGGAGGCATTTAATGTTCGAGCAAAAACGGCTGATTTTCGACAAAAGAGATAACACCCCCCCATTACGTCATGCTTCAGAAATGTGGAAAATGGTCCGTTTTCAAATGTTTTATTTTTGAACGTCAGTTCACATTTGTAGGTGGATCATCAGTGCTAGAGCTAAAATTAGCATGTTTAAAGTGATTTTCATGCTTCCAGGGGCTCGGGAAGTTAATTAAATACCATTTGGAGGCATTTAATGTTCGAGCAAAAACGGCTGATTTTCGACAAAAGAGATAACACTCCCCCATTACGTCATGCTTCAGAAATGTGGAAAATGGTCCGTTTTCAAATGTTTTATTTTTGAACGTCAGTTCACATTTGTAGGTGGATCATCAGTGTTAGAGCTAAAATTAGCATGTTTAAAGTGATTTTCATGCTTCCAGGGGCTCTGGAAGTTAATTAAATACCATTTGGAGGCATTTAATGTTCGAGCAAAAACGGCTGATTTTCGACAAAAGAGATAACACCCCCCCATTACGTCATGCTTCAGAAATGTGGAAAATGGTCCGTTTTCAAATGTTTTATTTTTGAACGTCAGTTCACATTTGTAGGTGGATCATCAGTGTTAGAGCTAAAATTAGCATGTTTAAAGTGATTTTCATGCTTCCAGGGGCTCGGGAAGTGAAATAAATACCATTTGGAGGCATTTAATGTTCGAGCAAAAACGGCTGATTTTCGACAAAAGAGATAACACCCCCCCATTACGTCATGCTTCAGAAATGTGGAAAATGGTCCGTTTTCAAATGTTTTATTTATGAACGTCAGTTCACATTTGTAGGTGGATCATCAGTGTTAGAGCTAAAATTAGCATGTTTAAAGTGATTTTCATGCTTCCAGGGGCCCAAAACACAAGATTTATGGAATGGTTAAAAGTGCATGAAAATGGCCAATTCACTCACTCTGAGTTCTCAAAAAGGGTTTCTTCACCCCGGGAAGTTAATTAAATACCATTTGGAGGCATTTAATGTTCGAGCAAAAACGGCTGATTTTCGACAAAAGAGATAACACCCCCCCATTACGTCATGCTTCAGAAATGTGGAAAATGGTCCGTTTTCAAATGTTTTATTTTTGAACGTCAGTTCACATTTGTAGGTGGATCATCAGTGTTAGAGCTAAAATTAGCATGTTTAAAGTGATTTTCATGCTTCCAGGGGCTCGGGAAGTTAATTAAATACCATTTGGAGGCATTTAATGTTCGAGCAAAAACGGCTGATTTTCGACAAAAGAGATAACACCCCCCCATTACGTCATGCTTCAGAAATGTGGAAAATGGTCCGTTTTCAAATGTTTTATTTTTGAACGTCAGTTCACATTTGTAGGTGGATCATCAGTGTTAGAGCTAAAATTAGCATGTTTAAAGTGATTTTCATGCTTCCAGGGGCTCGGGAAGTGAAATAAATACCATTTGGAGGCATTTAATGTTCGAGCAAAAACGGCTGATTTTCGACAAAAGAGATAACACCCCCCCATTACGTCATGCTTCAGAAATGTGGAAAATGGTCCGTTTTCAAATGTTTTATTTTTGAACGTCAGTTCACATTTGTAGGTGGATCATCAGTGTTAGAGCTAAAATTAGCATGTTTAAAGTGATTTTCATGCTTCCAGGGGCCCAAAACACAAGATTAATGGAATGGTTAAAAGTGCATGAAAATGGCCAATTTACTCACTCTGAGTTCTCAAAAAGGGTTTCTTCACCCCGGGAAGTGAAATAAATACCATTTGGAGGCATTTAATGTTCGAGCAAAAACGGCTGATTTTCGACAAAAGAGATAACACCCCCCCATTACGTCATGCTTCAGAAATGTGGAAAATGGTCCTTTTTCAAATGTTTTATTTTTGAACGTCAGTTCACATTTGTAGGTGGATCATCAGTGTTAGAGCTAAAATTAGCATGTTTAAAGTGATTTTCATGCTTCCAGGGGCTCGGGAAGTTAATTAAATACCATTTGGAGGCATTTAATGTTCGAGCAAAAACGGCTGATTTTCGACAAAAGAGATAACACCCCCCCATTACGTCATGCTTCAGAAATGTGGAAAATGGTCCGTTTTCAAATGTTTTATTTTTGAACGTCAGTTCACATTTGTAGGTGGATCATCAGTGTTAGAGCTAAAATTAGCATGTTTAAAGTGATTTTCATGCTTCCAGGGGCTCGGGAAGTTAATTAAATACCATTTGGAGGCATTTAATGTTCGAGCAAAAACGGCTGATTTTCGACAAAAGAGATAACACCCCCCCATTACGTCATGCTTCAGAAATGTGGAAAATGGTCCGTTTTCAAATGTTTTATTTTTGAATGTCAGTTCACATTTGTAGGTGGATCATCAGTGTTAGAGCTAAAATTAGCATGTTTAAAGTGATTTTCATGCTTCCAGGGGCCCAAAACACAAGATTTATGGAATGGTTAAAAGTGCATGAAAATGGCCAATTTACTCACTCTGAGTTCTCAAAAAGGGTTTCTTCACCCCGGGAAGTGAAATAAATACCATTTGGAGGCATTTAATGTTCGAGCAAAACGGCTGATTTTCGACAAAAGAGATAACACCCCCCCATTACGTCATGCTTCAGAAATGTGGAAAATGGTCCGTTTTCAAATGTTTTATTTTTGAACGTCAGTTCACATTTGTAGGTGGATCATCAGTGCTAGAGCTAAAATTAGCATGTTTAAAGTGATTTTCATGCTTCCAGGGGCTCGGGAAGTTAATTAAATACCATTTGGAGGCATTTAATGTTCGAGCAAAAACGGCTGATTTTCGACAAAAGAGATAACACTCCCCCATTACGTCATGCTTCAGAAATGTGGAAAATGGTCCGTTTTCAAATGTTTTATTTTTGAACGTCAGTTCACATTTGTAGGTGGATCATCAGTGTTAGAGCTAAAATTAGCATGTTTAAAGTGATTTTCATGCTTCCAGGGGCTCTGGAAGTTAATTAAATACCATTTGGAGGCATTTAATGTTCGAGCAAAAACGGCTGATTTTCGACAAAAGAGATAACACCCCCCCATTACGTCATGCTTCAGAAATGTGGAAAATGGTCCGTTTTCAAATGTTTTATTTTTGAACGTCAGTTCACATTTGTAGGTGGATCATCAGTGTTAGAGCTAAAATTAGCATGTTTAAAGTGATTTTCATGCTTCCAGGGGCTCGGGAAGTGAAATAAATACCATTTGGAGGCATTTAATGTTCGAGCAAAAACGGCTGATTTTCGACAAAAGAGATAACACCCCCCCATTACGTCATGCTTCAGAAATGTGGAAAATGGTCCGTTTTCAAATGTTTTATTTATGAACGTCAGTTCACATTTGTAGGTGGATCATCAGTGTTAGAGCTAAAATTAGCATGTTTAAAGTGATTTTCATGCTTCCAGGGGCCCAAAACACAAGATTTATGGAATGGTTAAAAGTGCATGAAAATGGCCAATTCACTCACTCTGAGTTCTCAAAAAGGGTTTCTTCACCCCGGGAAGTTAATTAAATACCATTTGGAGGCATTTAATGTTCGAGCAAAAACGGCTGATTTTCGACAAAAGAGATAACACCCCCCCATTACGTCATGCTTCAGAAATGTGGAAAATGGTCCGTTTTCAAATGTTTTATTTTTGAACGTCAGTTCACATTTGTAGGTGGATCATCAGTGTTAGAGCTAAAATTAGCATGTTTAAAGTGATTTTCATGCTTCCAGGGGCTCGGGAAGTTAATTAAATACCATTTGGAGGCATTTAATGTTCGAGCAAAAACGGCTGATTTTCGACAAAAGAGATAACACCCCCCCATTACGTCATGCTTCAGAAATGTGGAAAATGGTCCGTTTTCAAATGTTTTATTTTTGAACGTCAGTTCACATTTGTAGGTGGATCATCAGTGTTAGAGCTAAAATTAGCATGTTTAAAGTGATTTTCATGCTTCCAGGGGCTCGGGAAGTGAAATAAATACCATTTGGAGGCATTTAATGTTCGAGCAAAAACGGCTGATTTTCGACAAAAGAGATAACACCCCCCCATTACGTCATGCTTCAGAAATGTGGAAAATGGTCCGTTTTCAAATGTTTTATTTTTGAACGTCAGTTCACATTTGTAGGTGGATCATCAGTGTTAGAGCTAAAATTAGCATGTTTAAAGTGATTTTCATGCTTCCAGGGGCCCAAAACACAAGATTAATGGAATGGTTAAAAGTGCATGAAAATGGCCAATTTACTCACTCTGAGTTCTCAAAAAGGGTTTCTTCACCCCGGGAAGTGAAATAAATACCATTTGGAGGCATTTAATGTTCGAGCAAAAACGGCTGATTTTCGACAAAAGAGATAACACCCCCCCATTACGTCATGCTTCAGAAATGTGGAAAATGGTCCTTTTTCAAATGTTTTATTTTTGAACGTCAGTTCACATTTGTAGGTGGATCATCAGTGTTAGAGCTAAAATTAGCATGTTTAAAGTGATTTTCATGCTTCCAGGGGCTCGGGAAGTTAATTAAATACCATTTGGAGGCATTTAATGTTCGAGCAAAAACGGCTGATTTTCGACAAAAGAGATAACACCCCCCCATTACGTCATGCTTCAGAAATGTGGAAAATGGTCCGTTTTCAAATGTTTTATTTTTGAACGTCAGTTCACATTTGTAGGTGGATCATCAGTGTTAGAGCTAAAATTAGCATGTTTAAAGTGATTTTCATGCTTCCAGGGGCTCGGGAAGTTAATTAAATACCATTTGGAGGCATTTAATGTTCGAGCAAAAACGGCTGATTTTCGACAAAAGAGATAACACCCCCCCATTACGTCATGCTTCAGAAATGTGGAAAATGGTCCGTTTTCAAATGTTTTATTTTTGAACGTCAGTTCACATTTGTAGGTGGATCATCAGTGTTAGAGCTAAAATTAGCATGTTTAAAGTGATTTTCATGCTTCCAGGGGCTCGGAAGTTAATTAAATACCATTTGGAGGCATTTAATGTTCGAGCAAAAACGGCTGATTTTCGACAAAAGAGATAACACCCCCCCCCATTACGTCATGCTTCAGAAATGGGGAAAATGGTCCGTTTTCAAATGTTTTATTTTTGAACGTCAGTTCACATTTGTAGGTGGATCATCAGTGTTAGAGCTAAAATTAGCATGTTTAAAGTGATTTTCATGCTTCCAGGGGCCCAAAACACAAGATTTATGGAATGGTTAAAAGTGCATGAAAATGGCCAATTTACTCACTCTGAGTTCTCAAAAAGGGTTTCTTCACCCCGGGAAGTTAATTAAATACCATTTGGAGGCATTTAATGTTCGAGCAAAAACGGCTGATTTTCGACAAAAGAGATAACACCCCCCCATTACGTCATGCTTCAGAAATGTGGAAAATGGTCCGTTTTCAAATGTTTTATTTTTGAACGTCAGTTCACATTTGTAGGTGGATCATCAGTGTTAGAGCTAAAATTAGCATGTTTAAAGTGATTTTCATGCTTCCAGGGGCTCGGGAAGTGAAATAAATACCATTTGGAGGCATTTAATGTTCGAGCAAAAACGGCTGATTTTCGACAAAAGAGATAACACCCCCCCATTACGTCATGCTTCAGAAATGTGGAAAATGGTCCGTTTTCAAATGTTTTATTTTTGAACGTCAGTTCACATTTGTAGGTGGATCATCAGTGTTAGAGCTAAAATTAGCATGTTTAAAGTGATTTTCATGCTTCCAGGGGCTCGGGAAGTTAATTAAATACCATTTGGAGGCATTTAATGTTCGAGCAAAAACGGCTGATTTTCGACAAAAGAGATAACACCCCCCCATTACGTCATGCTTCAGAAATGTGGAAAATGGTCCGTTTTCAAATGTTTTATTTTTGAACGTCAGTTCACATTTGTAGGTGGATCATCAGTGTTAGAGCTAAAATTAGCATGTTTAAAGTGATTTTCATGCTTCCAGGGGCCCAAAACACAAGATTTATGGAATGGTTAAAAGTGCATGAAAATGGCCAATTTACTCACTCTGAGTTCTCAAAAAGGGTTTCTTCACCCCGGGAAGTGAAATAAATACCATTTGGAGGCATTTAATGTTCGAGCAAAAACGGCTGATTTTCGACAAAAGAGATAACACCCCCCCATTACGTCATGCTTCAGAAATGTGGAAAATGGTCCGTTTTCAAATGTTTTATTTTTGAACGTCAGTTCACATTTGTAGGTGGATCATCAGTGTTAGAGCTAAAATTAGCATGTTTAAAGTGATTTTCATGCTTCCAGGGGCTCGGGATGTTAATTAAATACCATTTGGAGGCATTTAATGTTCGAGCAAAAACGGCTGATTTTCGACAAAAGAGATAACACCCCCCCATTACGTCATGCTTCAGAAATGTGGAAAATGGTCCGTTTTCAAATGTTTTATTTTTGAACGTCAGTTCACATTTGTAGGTGGATCATCAGTGTTAGAGCTAAAATTAGCATGTTTAAAGTGATTTTCATGCTTCCAGGGGCTCGGGAAGTTAATTAAATACCATTTGGAGGCATTTAATGTTCGAGCAAAAACGGCTGATTTTCGACAAAAGAGATAACACCCCCCCATTACGTCATGCTTCAGAAATGTGGAAAATGGTCCGTTTTCAAATGTTTTATTTTTGAACGTCAGTTCACATTTGTAGGTGGATCATCAGTGTTAGAGCTAAAATTAGCATGTTTAAAGTGATTTTCATGCTTCCAGGGGCTCGGGAAGTGAAATAAATACCATTTGGAGGCATTTAATGTTCGAGCAAAAACGGCTGATTTTCGACAAAAGAGATAACACCCCCCCATTACGTCATGCTTCAGAAATGTGGAAAATGGTCCGTTTTCAAATGTTTTATTTTTGAACGTCAGTTCACATTTGTAGGTGGATCATCAGTGTTAGAGCTAAAATTAGCATGTTTAAAGTGATTTTCATGCTTCCAGGGGCCCAAAACACAAGATTAATGGAATGGTTAAAAGTGCATGAAAATGGCCAATTTACTCACTCTGAGTTCTCAAAAAGGGTTTCTTCACCCCGGGAAGTGAAATAAATACCATTTGGAGGCATTTAATGTTCGAGCAAAAACGGCTGATTTTCGACAAAAGAGATAACACCCCCCCATTACGTCATGCTTCAGAAATGTGGAAAATGGTCCTTTTTCAAATGTTTTATTTTTGAACGTCAGTTCACATTTGTAGGTGGATCATCAGTGTTAGAGCTAAAATTAGCATGTTTAAAGTGATTTTCATGCTTCCAGGGGCTCGGGAAGTTAATTAAATACCATTTGGAGGCATTTAATGTTCGAGCAAAAACGGCTGATTTTCGACAAAAGAGATAACACCCCCCCATTACGTCATGCTTCAGAAATGTGGAAAATGGTCCGTTTTCAAATGTTTTATTTTTGAACGTCAGTTCACATTTGTAGCTGGATCATCAGTGTTAGAGCTAAAATTAGCATGTTTAAAGTGATTTTCATGCTTCCAGGGGCTCGGGAAGTTAATTAAATACCATTTGGAGGCATTTAATGTTCGAGCAAAAACGGCTGATTTTCGACAAAAGAGATAACACCCCCCCATTACGTCATGCTTCAGAAATGTGAAAATGGTCCGTTTTCAAATGTTTTATTTTTGAACGTCAGTTCACATTTGTAGGTGGATCATCAGTGTTAGAGCTAAAATTAGCATGTTTAAAGTGATTTTCATGCTTCCAGGGGCTCGGAAGTTAATTAAATACCATTTGGAGGCATTTAATGTTCGAGCAAAAACGGCTGATTTTCGACAAAAGAGATAACACCCCCCCCATTACGTCATGCTTCAGAAATGGGGAAAATGGTCCGTTTTCAAATGTTTTATTTTTGAACGTCAGTTCACATTTGTAGGTGGATCATCAGTGTTAGAGCTAAAATTAGCATGTTTAAAGTGATTTTCATGCTTCCAGGGGCCCAAAACACAAGATTTATGGAATGGTTAAAAGTGCATGAAAATGGCCAATTTACTCACTCTGAGTTCTCAAAAAGGGTTTCTTCACCCCGGGAAGTTAATTAAATACCATTTGGAGGCATTTAATGTTCGAGCAAAAACGGCTGATTTTCGACAAAAGAGATAACACCCCCCCATTACGTCATGCTTCAGTAAATGTGGAAAATGGTCCGTTTTCAAATGTTTTATTTTTGAACGTCAGTTCACATTTGTAGGTGGATCATCAGTGTTAGAGCTAAAATTAGCATGTTTAAAGTGATTTTCATGCTTCCAGGGGCTCGGGAAGTGAAATAAATACCATTTGGAGGCATTTAATGTTCGAGCAAAAACGGCTGATTTTCGACAAAAGAGATAACACCCCCCATTACGTCATGCTTCAGAAATGTGGAAAATGGTCCGTTTTCAAATGTTTTATTTTTGAACGTCAGTTCACATTTGTAGGTGGATCATCAGTGTTAGAGCTAAAATTAGCATGTTTAAAGTGATTTTCATGCTTCCAGGGGCTCGGGAAGTTAATTAAATACCATTTGGAGGCATTTAATGTTCGAGCAAAAACGGCTGATTTTCGACAAAAGAGATAACACCCCCCCATTACGTCATGCTTCAGAAATGTGGAAAATGGTCCGTTTTCAAATGTTTTATTTTTGAACGTCAGTTCACATTTGTAGGTGGATCATCAGTGTTAGAGCTAAAATTAGCATGTTTAAAGTGATTTTCATGCTTCCAGGGGCCCAAAACACAAGATTTATGGAATGGTTAAAAGTGCATGAAAATGGCCAATTTACTCACTCTGAGTTCTCAAAAAGGGTTTCTTCACCCCGGGAAGTGAAATAAATACCATTTGGAGGCATTTAATGTTCGAGCAAAAACGGCTGATTTTCGACAAAAGAGATAACACCCCCCCATTACGTCATGCTTCAGAAATGTGGAAAATGGTCCGTTTTCAAATGTTTTATTTTTGAACGTCAGTTCACATTTGTAGGTGGATCATCAGTGTTAGAGCTAAAATTAGCATGTTTAAAGTGATTTTCATGCTTCCAGGGGCTCGGGATGTTAATTAAATACCATTTGGAGGCATTTAATGTTCGAGCAAAAACGGCTGATTTTCGACAAAAGAGATAACACCCCCCATTACGTCATGCTTCAGAAATGTGGAAAATGGTCAGTTTTCAAATGTTTTATTTTTGAACGTCAGTTCACATTTGTAGGTGGATCATCAGTGTTAGAGCTAAAATTAGCATGTTTAAAGTGATTTTCATGCTTCCAGGGGCTCTGGAAGTTAATTAAATACCATTTGGAGGCATTTAATGTTCGAGCAAAAACGGCTGATTTTCGACAAAAGAGATAACACCCCCCCATTACGTCATGCTTCAGAAATGTGGAAAATGGTCCGTTTTCAAATGTTTTATTTTTGAACGTCAGTTCACATTTGTAGGTGGATCATCAGTGTTAGAGCTAAAATTAGCATGTTTAAAGTGATTTTCATGCTTCCAGGGGCTCGGGAAGTGAAATAAATACCATTTGGAGGCATTTAATGTTCGAGCAAAAACGGCTGATTTTCGACAAAAGAGATAACACCCCCCCATTACGTCATGCTTCAGAAATGTGGAAAATGGTCCGTTTTCAAATGTTTTATTTATGAACGTCAGTTCACATTTGTAGGTGGATCATCAGTGTTAGAGCTAAAATTAGCATGTTTAAAGTGATTTTCAAGCTTCCAGGGGCCCAAAACACAAGATTTATGGAATGGTTAAAAGTGCATGAAAATGGCCAATTCACTCACTCTGAGTTCTCAAAAAGGGTTTCTTCACCCCGGGAAGTTAATTAACCACTTGGCTGCTAGGCGTTTTCCCGTCCTGCGCTAAAAAAACATAAATCCTATACACCATGACGAGCTGGCCTTGTCATCCGCGCACGGCAGGTAAGCGCCATGACGAGCCCAGCTCGTCATTAGCCTCGAAGGGGTTAAATACCATTTGGAGGCATTTAATGTTCGAGCAAAAACGGCTGATTTTCGACAAAAGAGATAACACCCCCCCATTACGTCATGCTTCAGAAATGTGGAAAATGGTCCGTTTTCAAATGTTTTATTTTTGAACGTCAGTTCACATTTGTAGGTGGATCATCAGTGTTAGAGCTAAAATTAGCATGTTTAAAGTGATTTTCATGCTTCCAGGGGCTCGGGAAGTTAATTAAATACCATTTGGAGGCATTTAATGTTCGAGCAAAAACGGCTGATTTTCGACAAAAGAGATAACACCCCCCCATTACGTCATGCTTCAGAAATGTGGAAAATGGTCCGTTTTCAAATGTTTTATTTTTGAACGTCAGTTCACATTTGTAGGTGGATCATCAGTGTTAGAGCTAAAATTAGCATGTTTAAAGTGATTTTCATGCTTCCAGGGGCCCAAAACACAAGATTTATGGAATGGTTAAAAGTGCATGAAAATGGCCAATTTACTCACTCTGAGTTCTCAAAAAGGGTTTCTTCACCCCGGGAAGTGAAATAAATACCATTTGGAGGCATTTAATGTTCGTGCAAAAACGGCTGATTTTCGACAAAAGAGATAACACCCCCCCATTACGTCATGCTTCAGAAATGTGGAAAATGGTCCGTTTTCAAATGTTTTATTTTTGAACGTCAGTTCACATTTGTAGGTGGATCATCAGTGTTAGAGCTAAAATTAGCATGTTTAAAGTGATTTTCATGCTTCCAGGGGCTCGGGATGTTAATTAAATACCATTTGGAGGCATTTAATGTTCGAGCATAAAACGGCTGATTTTCGACAAAAGAGATAACACCCCCCATTACGTCATG